>NC_056746.1:566553873-566648873 GCF_019279795.1 Protopterus annectens
AGGGTTTTTAGTAAGCATGAGGCATTTGCTACACTGCTTCAAAATACCTTATGCTGTCAGGTTGGCTATAGAATGTGAAAAGCTGACTTGAGATTCCATACTGTCCAGTACAGATGAAGGGGTATAGAACAGGTTAAGAAGAGTTTAACTGACTGAGTTATACAAATGTGATAATTTAGGATATGACTAAAGGATAAAAAAATGAGCTGTGACTACTGTAGTAGTCACAATGTGCAAAAAAAAAATATATATATATATATAAGTGACTGACTATGTGGGGTCAGTAAGGAAATCCGTAAGAGTGGCAGATTCAACTAAATAGCTTTTCCCAATAGGCTAGTTTCTGGTAGTTTCTATCTAGCCATAAAAAAACAATGAAGAATGGGTAGTCTAACTCAATGGGTCCAGATGCAGTAACTGTAATAGCTATAGGTAATCTAAATGAGTAGTTTCAAGTGCAGTAACTGTATAGCAGTCAGTCAGGTAATAAAGGTATAACACAAAGGTAACCTTGTACTCTCTTCTGTGGTAATGTAGAGCAGTAGCTTTAAATACTATAACAATGTCATAATTAAAACAAGCCGAACTGCACCAATACCCGTGATTAAAAAGTGCAGTTAGTTACTGAGATAACAAATTTGTTTTTATATACCCAGTATGAGCAAATGACACACTTCAGTATTATCTTAAATAATGCCAGCCGTAACAGTACCAAAGCAACAAGGTGCAGTTGTACAGTGTTATTTAAACTTAATACCACTACAGTGAGCAAATCAAAAGTGAACAGCAGTAACATGCCAATAAGGAGCGAAAGTACAATGCTGTTTGAACCCAACAACAAAACTACTGAATAAAAGTGCTAATTTCAACAATGTGTTAGCCCTTTCCCATTCATATTTCCAAAGTATCTGACTTCTATCACAAGGCTTACTGTTGGCAGTATTAACAGTATACTGTGTCTGTTTTAGAGTCCACAATAACTTGTATTTTAGTTAAACTTCACTCCCAGCCCTCTGAATCAGAATAACTTGTATTTTAGTTAAACTTCACTCCCAGGCCTCTGAATCAGAATAACTTGTATTTTTGTTAAATTTCACTCCCAGGTCTTGAATCAGAATAACTTGTATTTTAGTTAAATTTCACTCTCAGGCCCCTGAATAAATTGGTAAGTCATCAAGTTGCATATATGGTGCGAGTTCCAGAACTTTATTCATAAACCTCATACATCTCAACTTCTTAGTGCAAAAAATCTGGACAAAGCCTGACAGAATGGGGGGGGACAAAGGCCTAAAATAGGGACAGATTTTAAATATTCCTGTTATAAACTTAGAAAGTTGCTAAAATAACAGGATTTCTCTTGGTGTGCATTTTTCTAAGAGTTATGAAGTCTGAAACACAAATGTATATCATTATTTAGTGAACTCAATCCTCAGATCAACCCAATGATTTGCCAGAAAATTTTAATTTTTGAGGTCAGTTTTATGAGATCAAAAAATGTGAGGCAAAAACTCTGTACAGTTAAGAGGTATGATTGAACCTTCTAAAAGTGGCAAAAGTTTCTTGAAGTCCAATGGGTAAAACTCTATAATGAAAAAGACTTTCAGGTGTGGAGAATGATGCATTTTCTTTGGCTTCAGAGGTGAGGAGTATCTGGCAGTACCACTTGTTCAAATGTAGAGAAGTCAAACACCTTGCTTATGCCTAGCATCTCTATGATCCTATCCACTCTGGACTTTGGGTAAGCCTCAAACTTGAATACTTCATTCTCTTTCTGGAAACTATTTCAGACTCTTAAGAAACCATCTGGTTTAGGGACCAGAACAATCAGCCTATTCCATTTGCTTTCAGATTCTTTAATAGCTACAAGTTTAACTCCCTCAAATCAAAAGTACCATTTTTATATACTTTCATTTCACACCCATACCTCCTTATGGCGTCAAGAACTTTTTTGGGTCTGGCTTCTTTAAGTAATTTACCAGTTAATAGTATGTAGTATTAGAAATGGGCAAGGAGTTATTAACAAAATGACACTAAGATTAGCCAAGGATGCCCTGCAGTGGAGAAACTGGCCTTTGTTTGCCACTTGTTATTCATATTTTCATATTTATGTTCATATTTTCATAACTGAGAGACCTACATTTTGTTGAGGTATATTGTGTGAAACTCCAGTGTGGGTGACAGGACAATTGACAGGACAATTCACTGAAAAAGCTAGTTTAAATCACACTATACTGGAAAGATTGCTAGTTGTTTGTTCACAGTTACTAAAATAATAAATATTGTCTGTATGTACTTAAAACCAAGCAACTTACCAATCATTGCATAACATTAGGGGAAACCTTGGATGTATTGAAAAAACTGGAGAGAATACTTCCACTGTTAATATGGCTTTTTGTACAGTTTTAATAGTTTTGTTCACAATATTTACATTTGTTTTTCTTATACTTTTTAAGTTTATTTTTCAGAAAACGCACTAGAATGGAAGATGCGTGCAGGCTGCTAGAGGTGTGACATTCTTTACCATATAGTTTAATGATAACCCTTCTCACTTAATTATTTATTGTTTTTTTTTTTCCATGGGAAGGTTTACTCTATTATACTATGCTGTTTAGGAGAACTTCTACAGTGTCACAGTTTCAGTATAAAGCTGACTTGAATCTATTTTGCCAGGTAGATTTGAGAAAAAAACTCCTTATTGCTCATTAAGAGTTCTCTCACATTTCGTATTTCTGGGCCTTAGACCACGTTTTGTCTTTCAGCAGTAATGAAGATGTTCTTCATGTTTCACTGTTGCAGTCATCATATTTGGGTTATCCCTGCCAGAGTAGCCCTCGGCCGGCCCGAATACCAGAGGCTTAGTATTTCTGCGTCGGTTGCTGTTGCTTCAGGGCTTACGTCAGGTCGTCAGTAGTATAAAGTAAGGCAGCCAACGCCATTACATCAGTCTTTCTTGCCGAGGAGTACGAAGCAGAAGCAGTTTGCATGAGTGCCACTCGGCCACTACCTGAGTTTCGTCTTCCGAATTGAAGCTGAAGTCTTCTAAAGCTAAGTACCGCATTGGAGATCCTTTTTTCTTGCTCTTACTGATATCAGAAAAAGTTGTCTCGCCTGTGGAAAGCAAGTACCACACCGAGACTTTCTTACTGCATCACTTGCTTAGGCCCAAACCACAACGTTCCTCTCTGTCACTTTTGTGCTTAGTTTAACACCAGAACTATACATTGTCAGGCCCTTATTGTAGCTAGATATTTTCGCTTATAGTCCTTGAATTCCGAAATGGCTTTGGTAAGCCATCCAACAGAAGATCTTCTGAAAAAACATAAGGATAAAGACAGAGACAGACTGCACAGGTCCAAGCCTACCGACAACACTTCCGTTAAGCTAGTCGTCAGTTTTCTGGTCCTCAGTGAGGTGCTTTCACAACCCCTGATGCCGCTTTTGTGGATTCGCAGACTGCTACCTAGACCCTTTCAGTGTCCGGTATGCTGCAAAACTCTTCTTCAACTAACGATCCTGCGGTTGTCGCTACCTTGAATGGGTCCGGTGCTGCTGAGCAGGCACCGGCTTCCGAGGAAGTACTTCGCACTATCGATTCTCAACACAAACCAATTACTTCTTTTGCATCCACCATAAGAAACTGATGACCCAATCTCAGGCACCTGCTTCCTTGCCTCAGTCTCAAATGCTTAAAATAGGCAGAAGACCTTATCATGGGGAAGCCAAGCTACCCCTTCCAAAAGAGAAAGAGATCTGTCCCCAGTAGTTTTGTCTGAACAGGAGTTTAATGACTCATGCATCTGAATCTGAAGACATGCAACCCCTCTCTGCTTATGAGGATTCTGATGCAGAGGAATCCATTCTTCAGCCTCTCCACCTGAGGACTTTTCCTTTGGGGAAGCCCTTCATACCTTAAGGGAACATTTCCGATGAGAATGCAGGGACTACCCTCAGTCTAAAAAGAGACTCAGATAATTCTTAGATCTTCCACAGCACAGACCCCTGGCCATTCCCCCCAGTCCTGGATGTTGTGGACAATGTTTTCCTGGAATAAAGTTTGATTCCTGACACCCTCCCTCCTGCTCTCAGAAAACCTGACAAATATTAGAGTCCCTGACTCGCACAAATTTCTTTTCAAAAATCCCACTGCTGACCCTGAAGTGATTTCCCAAGAGCCTAAAGGAATTAAAGCAACCTCTGCTAAAAATCCCACCCCCTGAGATAGGGATTCCCAAGCACTAGACAGATGGGGTAAAAAAGTATGCATCTCTGCTACTCTTGCTGTCAGACCACTAAATTGTCAGTTCCATGTGCTAAAATTTCAGCAACATACCATGGAACTCCTCAAACAAAAAGTGTCTGCCTTTCCTGCTTGTAGAGAATCTAAAGAGTTACAAGAGTTAATGCATTCTGCAAGTCAAGTAACTAAGCATACCTTACACTGTAGATGTTCTTCATGTTTCACTGTTGCAGTCATCACACTTGGGTTATCTGCCTGCAGGTAGCCCTCAGTCACCCGAATACTGGAGTCTTGGGATTTCTGCGTCGGATGCTGTCACCTCTTCCATGACGCCAGGATGTCAGGGGTATAAAACATGCAGTCGACACCATTACATCAGCTTTTCTTGCCGCGTGGGAGCCCGAAGCAGAAGCAGTTCACAAGTTCCGGTCGGCCGCTACCTGAAATTTTCGTTGTTCGAGTTTCAAAACAGAAGTCTTCTAAAGCTAAGTACCCCATTGGGGATCCTTTTTTCTTGCTCTAACCGATGTCGGAAAAAGTTAACAATTGTCTTGGCTGTGGAGAGCAAATACCTTACAAAGATTTTCATTATTACTGCATCACCTGTTTAGGCCCAAACCATGACGTTCCTCGCTGTCAGTTTTGTGCCTTGTTTAACACCTGAACTATTCATCGTCGGGGTATCTGTCGCTAAATTCTTTCACTCTCGTTCTCCGTATTCCAAAATGACTTCAATAAGCCATCCGACTACTGATCTTCCGAAAAAACGTAAGGATAAAGACAGAGACAGACCGCATAGGTCCAAAGCTGCCGACGACGCTTCCATTAAGCTAGTTGCCAGCCCGCCGGTACTCAGTTTCGCAGCCCCTGATACCCACTTCTACAGATTTGCAGGCCTCTGCTGACACCCATTCGGAGTCCGGTATGCAGCGAGATACCTCTTCAACTATGGAACCTGCGCATATCCCTACCTTGGATGGGTCCGGAGCCGCTGTACATGCACCGGCGTCTGAGGGTGTATTCTGACCTTCCAATGTTTGTATTAAACCGACAACTTCGTTTTTGACTAAAACTACCGAGTTTCTCAGGCCCAGAGTTTGCACTACACCTAGAAAACCGACAACCAAAGCGCATACTCAAACTCCCATGCCACAGAAACAAATGCTTAGAATGGCTGAAGACCTTATAACCTTAATTAGGGGAAGTCAGCCTTCTCCCTCTGAAAGACAAAGAATTGATTTCCCTTCTGATTCTACTGACCATGAGTCCGATGACTCTGATCCCTCTGATTATCAGGACTTACCCTTATCTACCTATGAGGATTCAGATGCAGAGGATTCCATTCCCTCTGCCTCCCCTGCAGAGGATTTTTCTTTTGGTGAAACCTTGCATACCTTGAGAGCATTTCCGCTGGGAATGCCAGGACTACCCTCAGTCCAGAAAGAGACTCGGATAATTCTTAGACTTGCCTCAGCACAGGCCTCTAGCTGTACCCTCTGTCCTGGATATTGTAGATGATGTCTTCATGGAATGCAGTCTTACTCCTGATACTATACCACCAGCTCCTAGAAAGCCTGACAGGTACTACAGAGTACCTGACTCTCACAAATTTCTATTTAAGAATCCCACTGCGGATCTAGAGACCATTTCCCAGGGACCTAAAGGCATTAAGGCTACTACAGCCAAAAACCCTACCCCTTCGGACAGGAATTCTAGAGCTTTAGACAGATGGGGTAAGAAGGTAAATACATCTGCAACTCTTGCCATCAGGGCTTTGAATTGCCAATTTCACATGTTGAAATACCAGCAACATATTATGAAACTAATTAAACAAAAAATGTTGTTGCTTCCCGATTGTACAGAAAATAAAGATTTACAAGAGTTAATGCATTCTGTAAACCAAGTTAGTAAACATACTTTGCAGTGTGGTTTTGATGCCTTAGAAGCATCTTGCAGGGCCGCTGTCACTGGGGTCTGTACTGAGAAGGCATGCTTGGCTGAAGGAACAAATCTTGCCAGACCATGTCAAACAAAATTACTAGAGGCTCCATTAAACCAGGAACGTTTGTTTGGCACAAAAGCAGAAGAAGTTCTTAAAAAGACGGAGGAAAAAGCTAAAGCTATGCAAACTGTTAAAAATTTCTTACAGATGCAACCACCTAGATTCAGTAGACATTGGCCTTCTAAAAACTGGTCCTTTCCAGTCCCTCTCAGGCCTTCTCAGTCCAAACCCAGGGGCAACAGACCACCAAGACTACAGTCTCAGTGTATGCAGAGATCTAAACAATGGAGTGCTCCCACCTCAAAAACAGGAAGTGGTAAGCCACCCCCTTATCGAAATAGTTCACAATGACTTGTCTATCATCCTTCCTAGCCATGCCCAAGTACTTGCACCCCTAGGAGGAAAACTCACCCAGCATGCGAAAAACTGGATGTCCATTACCCAGGACCGATGGGTCCTAAACATTGTATATCAAGGATGCATATTCTACTTCCACTCACTGCCAACCCCAAGCGGGATGCCAGACCCTCTTCTAAACCAGTGGGCAGAGGTCAAAAGCAAGTACTTTCTCTTTTCAGTATCAGGGCTGTTCAGCCTGTTCCAACAGTGCAAAGGGGGCAGGGTTTCTATTCCAGACTGTTCTTGGTGCCCAGAAAAGAGAACTCTTGGCACCCTATACTGGATCTGTCAATTCTCAACACCTTCCTGGTGGTCCCAAAATTCAAAATGGTTACACTGCAACAGCTTCTTCCTATGCTAGCCAAGGATGCCTGGCTAGTCACCCTAGACTTAAAAGAAGCTTATCTGCACATCCCCATAAGGGAATCTTGCAGGAAATATCTACGTTTTGGGGCATGCTCTATGCACTGTCAGTTCTTTGCACTTCCCTTTGGCATATCTACTGTGCCCAGGATGTTCACAAGGTGCCTGGTTTCAGCCATCGCATACTGCAGGCAGAGAAATATTCAGATTTACCCATACTTGGACGATTGCCTGATCCAGGCGGACAGTCGGGAATTGCTACTTCAGCACCTGGCATTTGTAAAGAGACTCCTATCTTCTCTGGGGTACACCATCAATGAAAAGAAATCACAACTGGTGCCCATCCAAAAAATTGTATTCCTGGGAGAAAACTTGAACACAACTTCCCAGATGGCATTCCTCACTCCAGAAAAACAGGCTTATTTGACAAACTACTTCAAACTAATGGCCACCAAAACCCAGCTATCTGCCAGAAAAATACTGCAAGCCCTAAGGTTCATGGCCTCGTGCATTCTACTCATTCCATGTGCAAGACTGCATATGAGGAAACTTCAGTGGTACCTAAAAAGTCTCTGGTGTCAACATTCTCAGGACTTGGAAACAGTGATTCCTATCATTCCTTGCCTAAGGGCAGAGTTCCTTTGGTGGGCAGAGGCATGCAACCACAACAAGGGACTTCCTTCCACTCAACCCCTCACCGTCCAAACCCTGACAACAGATGCATCAGACTATGCATGGGGGGCTCACATGGCAGGCAAATGCATTCAAGGCAAATGGAGCCCAGAACAAATTCCCCTCCATATCAGTCAAAAAGAAATGTTAGCTGTACAGAATGCTGTGACAGCCTTCAAATACCTTATCCTTCCAGGATAACTCCTGATAAAGACAGACAACACCACAGTTATGTGGTACATAAACAAGCAGGGGGAAACTCATTCCTACCCACTCTGCAGGTTAGCCATGGCCCTATGGAACACAGCCTTGAGCAACCAAGTGCATCTACAAGCTCAGTTCCTGCCAGGCAAACAAAATTCACTGGCAGACTTAAGCAGAAATCTACGGGACCCACATGAGTGGAAACTGGAACCCAACTCATTCAAACTTCTAATCCACAGGTGGTGGACACCAGAAGTGGACCTCTTTGCCTCCCCCCAAAACCATCAATTGAGCAAATTTTGCACCAGAAATCCTCACAGCAAAGCGTGGAAAGTGGATGCCCTATCCTTTACATGGGAAAACCTCTCAATTTATGCTTTTCCCCCTCTGCCCCTCCTCTCTCAAGTACTACTCAAAATCAAACAGGACAGACCAAGGACAATCCTTATTGCCCCAGAATGGCCACGCCAGCACTGGTACCCACTCCTACACAGTCTGACAGCAGTGCCACCCTGGCACCTACATCAGACCCCCCTCCCTGCTGTCCCAGCAGGAGGGACAGATTTAGCATCCACAGCTGCAAACCCTGAACCTTGCAGCCTGGCTTATCCCCTGAATACTCTTACCAGTAACCCTCAGCAAACAGGTGCTGGACGTCATCCTTGAGGCCAGAAGGCCTAGTACTAGGAAATCCTATTCAGAAAAATGGAAAAGATATTGTTCTTGGAGCCAGTCTCAAGGAAAGGACATAGCCGTGCCCACCTTACCTCGTCCTAGATTACCTAGCAGAGCTGCTCCACAGAGGCCTATCCTTCTCATCAATTAAGATTCATGCCTCTGCCATCTCAGTTCATCACAATACTGAACCACCTCTTTTTTCTCACCCTCTCATCAAACAGTTCCTGAGAGGAGCTAACAATTTAAGGACCCCGCGAAGAGCTCCCACCCCTGCCTGAGACCTTAACTTTGTACTAGAGAAGCTCACACATCCCCCTTTTGAGCCTGCTGCTGCAGCAGAGTTAAAATTCCTCTCTTGGAAAACAGCCTTACTGCTAGCCATCACTTCAGCAAGAAGAGTGTCTGTGTTACAGGCACTAATGGCTGTGGAATCCTTCATTATTTTCCATGCTGACAGAGTTTCCCTCAGGACTAACCCATCATTTATATCCATGTTGGTATCCAGTGTGGCTTTAAACCAATCCATCCATTTGCCAACCTTTTTTCCTAATCCTCAGAATAATGGGGAAAGGATCCTGCACTCCTTGGATGTGCACTGACAGCTCAGGTTCTGTCTTGACAGTACTAAACCTTTCAGAAAATCTGACCAGCTGCTAGTCAGCTTTGCTACAGGGGCAGAGGGCAAGGCCATTTCAAAGCAAACCATTTCCAAATGGATAAAACACTGCATCCATTTCTGCTACAAACACCATGGAAAAACCTACGCCACAGGGGATCAGAGCACATTCCACTAGGGCTACCTCAACCTCTACAGCATTTCTCAGGGAGTCCCTACGAGGGACATCCTGGAAGCTACAACCTAGAGTTCTGTACACACCTTCACCAAGCATTACCACTTACCTATCTTTTCTAAATCCAGAGCTGGATTTGTCACAGCAGTCTTACATGGCTTGCTAGCCAGCCCTAATACTTCCTGACTGCCGCCACCCTTCCTCAGCTTTGGGAATCAACCCAAGTGTGATGACTGCAACAGTGAAACATGAAGAACATAGTACAGTTGTGTACACGTACTATAAATGTAGATGTTCGAGTGTATTCACTGTTGCAGTCCTAGTTACCCTCTCTCCAGCCCTCCTGACTTTTTATATACTTTCTACCTATCCTCTTTTTGACCATATCTTATGGCAGTGGTATTTACCTTTTACTGGAGGTATTCCACACCATGTAATTGCTTCCTTTTTTGGGGGCTCCTAACATCTGGGGCAAGATAAAGTGATGTAATGGTGTTGGCTGCATGTTTTATATCCCTGACATCCTGACATCATGGAAGAGGCAACAGCATCCAACACAGAAATCCCAAGAATCTGGTATTCGGGCCAACTGAGGGCTACCTGCAGGCAGATAACCCAAGTGTGATGACTGCAACAGTGAATACACTCGAACGTCTACATTTATGATAACTGTACACAGCTGTACTTTTTGACGCCTTAGAAACTTCTTGCAGGCAGCAGTCACTGATACTGTCCTTAGAAGGCATGCTTGGCTTAAGGAAAGCCCTTGTCAGACCATGTAAGATCTAAGTTATTGGATGCACCCTTGCACAAAGACAACTTATTTGGCAGCAAGGCAGATGAGGTCTTAAAAAAGATGGAAGAAAAAGCTAAATCTATGCAGACATTTAAGGATTTCCTACAGGTCCAGCCACCCAGGTTCAGCAGGCATTGCCCCTCCAAGCACTGGTCCTTTTCAGCCACCACCAGGGCAGGTCAGCCCAGACCCCAGGGAAGCAGACACCCCAGACAGCAGCCACAGGGAATGCAGAGATCAAAGCAGTGGAGTTCCTCCACTTCAAAACCATGGAGTTCTAAGCCACCCCCTCATGGTAAGAACTCACAATGACTCTCCTTCCCCATCCCCTCCCTCTGCCTACCTGCAATGCCCCTAGGAGGAAAATTCTCCTTTCACGCAAGCACCTGGGTCACCATTACCAGCGACTGCTGGGTCCTTATTAAAGTGTCCCAGGGATACAAATTTTCTTTCAACACTCTTCCAACCCCAAAAGGGTTCCCAGATCTAAGACCAAACCAGTGGGCAGAGGCCTGCTGTCTATGAGGGCAATAGGGCATGTTCCTGCAGAACAGATAGGCCAAGGTTTCTACTCCAGACTTTTTCTGGTATCCAGAAAAGAGGGCACCTGGCACCCCATCCTCGATCTATCCATTCTAAACGCCTTCCTGGTGATACCAAAATTCAAAATGCTCACCCTCCAAAAACTGCTACCCGTGCTCTCTAAGGATGCTTGGCTAGCCACCCTAGACCTAAAAGAGGCCTACCTCCACACTCTTATCAGGGAATCATGCAGGAAATACCTACATTTCAGGGCAGGATCTGTGCACTTTCTGTTCTCTGTACTTCCCTTTGGCTTATCTACTGCTCCCAGAGTTTTCGCAAAATGTCTGGCTCCTGCCATTGCCTTTTGCAGACAAAGGAATATCAAAATTTACCCATATTTAGACTGCCTAATTCAGACAGACAGTCAGGAAAAGCTATTCAAGACCTGGCCTTTGTAAAGTCCCTACTGACTTCCCTAGGGTACACTATCAGCAAAAAGAAATCCAAACTAGTACCCACCAAGAGGATTATATTCCTGGGAGCAAGCCTGGACACAGCATCCCAGATGGCATTCCTTACACCAGAAAACCAAACCTACCTGACAGCCTACTTCTCTCAACTAGCCACCAGACCCCAGTTATCTGCAAGGAAAATCCTGCAAGCTCTGGGGTACATGACTTCTTGCATTCTACTCATTCCATATGCCAGACTGCATACGAGAAAACGTCAGTGGTACCTAAAAAGCCTTTGGTGTCAACACTCTCAAGACCTGGAAACTCTTATACTAATGATACCTTGCCTAAGGAAAGATTTTTTTTGGTGGGCAGCAGCATGCTCCCACAACAAGGGACTACCTTTCTCACCACCCCCGCCACCCAGACCCTCACCACAGATGCATCAGACTATACCTGGGGTGCACACCTGGACGGCACGTGCATACAGGGCCAATGGAGCCAACAGCAAATCTGTCTGCACATCAACCAAAAAGTGATGTTAGCTGTCCAGCATGCATTGACAGCTTTCAGGCCCCTTCTCTCCCCAGGAGCTCTCCTAATCAAAACAGACAACACCACTGTGATATGGTATATCAACAAGCAGGGAGGGACTCACTCCTACCCTCTATGCAGGTTAGCCATGACCCTTTGGCACACAGCCTCTACCATGCAACTCCACCTGTTAGCACAATTCCTCTAAACTCTCTGGCAGGCCACTTAACCAAAAATCTTCTGAACCCACACTAGTGGCAGCTAGACCACAGAACCTTCACCCTAATAACTCAGAAATGGGGCACCCCAAAGGTCGACCTCTTTGCCTCCCACACCAACCATCAGCTCAACAAGTTCTGCACCAGGGAGCATCACTACATGGCATGGAGTGGATGTCCTCACATCCTCTGATCAAACAATTCCTAAGAGAGGCTAGCAACTTGAGGCCACCCAGAAGAGCACCTACCCCAGCTTGGGACCTTAACTTTGTGTTGGAAAAGCTCACCCTGCCCCCCCCCCCTTTGAACCAGCATCTTTAGCAGAGTTAAAATTTCTCTCCTGGAAGACCGTTTTTCTCCTGGCCATCACTTCAGCCAGAAGAGTCTCCAAGCTACAAGCAATCATAGCTGTGGAGCCCTTCATCATCTTCCATGCTGACAGGGTGTTTCTCAGGACTAACCCATTCTTCATGCCCAAAGTAGTGTCCATTGTGGCTCTCAACCAATCCATACATTTGCCCACTATTTTCCCTAACCCACAAAACAAGGGGGAGAGGATCCTGCACTATCTAGATGTGCACATACAGCTTAGATTCTACCTAGGCACGATTTAATCATTCAGAAAGTCTGATCAATTACTGGTTAGCTTTGCTGCAGGGGCAGAGGGCAAAGCCATCTCCAAACAAACAATTTCCCAATGGATAGCACACTGCATCCATTCTGTTACAAGCAACACGAAAAACCTCCCCCTAAGGGGGTCAGGACTCAATCAGCAAGAGCAGCCTCCACCTCTGCAGCTTTCCTCAGAGGAGTCCCCACCAGGGACATCCTGGAGGCTGTCACCTGGACATCTGTTCACACTTTCACAAAGCATTACCACCTGCCTATCTTCTCCAAATCCAGGGCAGGCTTTGCCACTGCAGTCTTGCAGGGCATCCTAGCCAGGCCTAGCCTCCTTGACTGCCTCCACCCTTGTCCTCAGCTTTGGGAAGCAACCCAAATGTGATGACTGCAACAGTGAAACACGAAGAACATAGTACAATTGTGTACACTTACCATAAATGTAGATGTCTGAGTGTATTCACTGTTGCAGTCCTGGTTTCCCTTCCTCCATCCGTCTCTTCTTTCTCTCTCTCCTTACAAGGAACTTTTTGGTATTTACTTTCTACTGGTGGGGTTCTTCCACCATATCCTGATACCCACTTGGTGGGTCCTGACAGAGCAAGAAAAACTGATGTAATGTCGTCGGCTGCCTTACTTTATACTACCGACGACCTGATATCAGTCCTGAAGCGGCAGCAACCGACTCAGAAATACTAAGCCTGTGGTATTCGGGCTGGCCGAGGGCTACCCTGGCAGGAATAGCCCAAATGTGATGACTGCAACAGTGAATACACTCGAACATCTACATTTAGGGTAAGTGTACACAACTGTACTTTCCCTGCTGTCTTACTCTTGGTGCCAATGTCAGCTCCTCTGCAGACTACAGAAGCTTCACTTTTCCTCCATGGTTTTAACTCATTAATTTAGTATATTTGCTCTGCTCTTCATTGTGTCATAAATTTGTTTCACTTTGTTGATTTTCTTTGCCACTTCAAAAGGCCCTTTGCCATCTTGCAGGACATTTTATTTCAGTAGCTGGTACTATGTCTCCTGTTTTAATCTCCCTGAATTTGGTATTCATAGATTCATAGGTTCATAGGTAGGTACTAGGCTATTGGCCCTAGGGCTTATACAAGCCTAGCCAAAAAGGTACCCTGGCTTTTGCCACCCAAGAAAATTATTTTCCTGTGCCCCTGTCCAGCAGAGACACAGAGGTGATCCCTGGGGTGAATTCCCATCCAATCATCAAGATTTTTCTTGAAGAGTGCTAATGAGGAAATTTGTTTGATATACACAGGTGGTTTGTTCCAGAGTATGGGAAGTCTCTGGGACAGAAATCTATCCCTCCAGCATGTTCTGTTTACTGTGGTGATAAGGTATAGGTCTCTAGAGCATGTAGCTCGGAGGAATTGGGATTTCTTTAAGTGGCGCATGTCCAACAGCTCTGGGTTTGACATAGCTTTGTATGTTAGGTAGAGATCGCCTCTGAGCAGGCGATATGTGACGAAGTAAAGCTGGAGTTTTTGAGACGGTCTGCATAGGGCATCTGTTTGTGGCTGGTAATCCTCTTTGTGAGGTATTTCTGCAGCCTTTCCAGTTGTTGTAGATGTCTTGTGAGGTACATACCAAAAGAGGCATTGTACTCTATAATAGGTCTAATGAGTGACGAGTAGAGGGGAACAATTACCTCTTTTTTTCCTGGATGAGAAACCTTTTGTGATGAGGTGTGCCATACAGAAGGATTTCCTGACTACTGTGGCAACATGATTATCAAAGGAGAGAGACTACGGTCCACCTGTGTCCCAAGGTCTCTTATCACACTTTCGGTGTTAAGTAGACTACCACCTATGTGGTAGCTCATGGTACAGAGTTTTTACCAAAGGGGATGACAATGCACTTTTTTTGGCATTGAGCTTGAGGCCATGGCTTTGACACCAGGCATCTGTCTCAGTGAGGCCCTTTTGTAGGATGTCAACATCTTTAGGAGTTTCAATTATGGCACCTAGTTTGCAGTCATCTGTGAACTTTGTTAGCCAAAGACCTTCTGTGTTATCCTTTACTTCAGAAAAGTAGATAACAAACAGGAGAGGAACCAGGACTGACCCCTGTGGTATTCCACTTGTCACTAATCTGAAGTCGGATTTGGAGTCTGCTACTTTTCACAGTGTGGTTTCTGTCAGTGAGCCAGTTGGCAACCATCTTGTGACATAGGGATTTATACTTAGTTTAGTGAGTTTATCTATAATTCCAGAGTGGGGGATGGTGTCAAAAGCCTTGGCGAGATCTAGATAAGCTGTGTGAACCACATTACCCTCGTCTATGGCTTTGGTGACTGCTTCAAAGAAGTCAGTCAGGTTTAGGAGACATGATCTGCCTTTTACAAACCCAAACTGGGTGGGGTCCAAAGTTAGGAGATTACCAATGTCTTTGTTTACAAGTTCCATGATGATATGTTCCATGGCCTTGCAGACCAGGCTCGTTAGGCTAATGGGGCGATAGTTCCCAGGGTCCGTGGTGGCTCGCCCTTTGTGGAGCGGGATAACCGTCGCTGTGCACCATTCAGTAGGCACAAAACCTGAGGTGAGGCTATAATTGAACATGGTGCTTAGGTGGGGTGCCATTTCATTCTGTAGTTCATGTAGAACGCAGCCTGGGATGTTGTCAGGTCCCATGGATTCTGTGTTGGCTTTGGAGAGTGTGGTTTTTACCTGTGCAGCCGTGATTACAGGAATTTTGCGTTCTTTCAGTATAGAGCTGGGCCATTTTGAGGGCTGGGGTGGGGGTGGGGGTAAAGTTAGCACTGAACCTGTCTGCCAGTATGTTGGCATTATCAGTTGGTTTTGTATATTCAGTGCCACTGTGCTGTAACTCAGAGCAGATCTGAGTGTTGCCATTGAGATTCTTGACATAGCTATAGAATGCTTTGTGGTTGTCTTTAGAATCAGTGGCGATTTTGTTTTCATAACTAGCTTTGGAGAATTTTATAAGGGATCTCAGCTTATTACTGAGGCTGACCAGGGAGTTCTTCCAGTCATGGGATTTTACTCTTTTTTGCAGCAGTTTCTTTCTTCTGTTGTAGTTTGTTTATGGCAGGGGACCTCCAGATTGGCTTCCTTTTTTTAGAGGATAGCATCTTGGTTCTGCTAGGGATAGCATGATCCATGCACTCGTGTAAGTGCTTATAAAGTGCATTTGTGTAGGATTCAGTAGTCGTATCTTTATTGTCCGTCTGCATGGGTGTCGTGAAGTTTGCCACTTCTGTCTTAAGAAGCGTGAAGTTGGCTTTGGAGAAATTTTTTACGGTGGTTTCCCTAATGGGGGTGGGGGGCGGGATGTGGATTTCTAGACTGATTAGCTTGTGGTCGGATCTGACCAATGAGGAATTGACCTCTGGTGTGGAACACTGGTCGCCCATGTTGGTAATGACCAGGTCTAGGATATTGCTGCCCCTGGTAGGGGTGTGGATAAGTTGATCCAAGGCGTTAGAATTTATGAATTCTAGAAAACATTGAGCAAAAGAGTTGCTACGAGTAGTTTTCCCAGTTAATGGTGGGGTAGTTGAAATCGCCCATTATTAGGGTGTTGGGTTGTACCCTAATATTTTCCAGTGTATCAAGAAATGAGGAGTGGGAATCCTGGGGCATGGTGGGAGATCTGTAGCAAGTTACAATTTGGATTGCGGTCTTGCCCAGAGTTAGTTGTACTTGGATAATCTTGGATGCATTATGCTAAGCAACTAGCCTGGAGGTGTGGATATCCTTAATGAATATGGACACGCCTCCACCTTTAGTGTTTCAGTCCAGGTTAGGTGGCCAAAAGGTGTGGTATGAATTGTAGCCTGATAATGCAGGGGTGCTCTCTGGAGCCTTGTCACTGCACAGATGTCAATGTTCTCCATTTTAAGAAGTACCTCAAGTGAATGCATTTTGAGGTTTAGACTTCTAGCATTGAGTAGCATTACCCTCAGATTTTGCTTGCTTGTACCTGTTACAGTGGTGAATTTGTCATTTGAACCTTGCCTAAAAAAGGCACTGTAGGGGTGGCAAGAGCCTTGGCCAGTGTCCGGAATCTCAAGGGCGACAGGTGCAGGCCATCTCTGGCAAAACATCGTGGTCTGTCGATCATGTCATCCCAGGAAGACAGATACTGGATCCTCTTAGAATGACACCAGAAGCTTAGCCAATTGTTGAAGAGAGTCATTTTGTCCTTGTACTGTGGTATCATTTTGGGTGATGACAGGATGCTAGTCAGGGCTAGGGTCATACCTGCTTGGGCTACAAGATCGGAGAGCTCCTCCATGTCTCTTTTCATGTAGTCCAGGGAGGTACGTCTCAGGTCATTCAAACCAACATGGACAATGGCAAAGTCATATTTGTACTTGTGGAGTGACCTGAGTGCGTGCGTTATGTGGCAGATCCTGGCACCCAGCAGGCAACTGACAGTGACTTTCGCCTTGTTTATCCTGGTGAGTGGAACATCAGTGTGCCTGACTGTAGAGTCACCTATGATAGAGTTTTGGGTATGTTGTTATGCCTTATTTGCTGTGGTTGAGTGGCACACTGAGTTTGTGTGCTATGTGTCATTTGTGTTGTGTTGGAGGGTGGAGGTTGCATGCATTTCTGCTTTGGAGGTCTCTGTTGCTTGAGCAGATTTGTATTGAGAGCCTCCGCAAATGTAGGTGTGTGTTTTGTGTAGGTTTTGAGGGACTATGTGATGAGTGTGGTGTGGTGCATGTGTTTACCTTCTCCTCTTGACTGTCTAGTCCAGTCTTGGGTGAAGAGAGCTATGCTTCCTGTTTGGCTATATAAGTGCATCTTTCACAGGTTGTAGTGCTGGGTGGTAGGAGGAGAGGGTTGTCTGTGTATGTGAGGCAACTGCTGCATTGGCCCAAGATGCCCAGATTTATCAGGTAGACAGGAGAAAACATTGGGAGCTGACCCTTAGACCTGTCTGGATAGTTACTTCTTTATTAAGTACTAAAAACTTCATGTTACACATCCTCGGTTTCTTGTGATTGTTACACATGATCCTTAAATATTGGCAGCACAATTTTTGGTACTTATTATTAAGGCGGCCTTGGGCCATGCAGTTCAGGGATAACATTTTACTACCAAGGGTACCTGAAAGGCTCCAGTGGCTGTTAGCCTACTTATATAGATGTGAGCCAATGAACTAAGACATTAAAAACATTAAATATCTGTAGATGACCGTTATTTTAAACATGCCTGGGTGCTTCGAGTTTCAAATAAATTTAATTGAGTCCATAATCGAAAATAAACAGGAAAATACATGCTTTTCTGGTTTAGATTTCTGTGCAAGTAAGAGGTTTCCCGTGTTCAAACAGCAGTCCATACAGACAGAAAAGCTGCATTTCAGTTTCAGACTTCATAAAATGTATGCAAATTCAAAACCCATTATTCTAGCAACTTTCTAAGTTACAAGAACAATATTTAAAAGCTATCCCTGATTGTCGGCCTTTATTCTCTGTCATAGTTTTTGGCTTCGTACAAAATTCATACGGTAAGATGTTGAGAGGTGTATGATAATTAATAACATAGCTAATAACCAAATGTCAGTGAATCAGGGACATTCTAATTTTTGTTTTTTCCCCGAAATGTAAGCAATAACAAGTAGGTGTAGTTCACACTAATTACGCAGGAAAACCATATATGTACATTCTAGTGAACAAGGAATGTAATTGGCATCGTCCAAGGCGGCTGTCGCCGGGGCCACTATAATAAGGAAGTATCCAATTTTTAGCCTGTCTTTCAAGTTTGTGAAGTGTGCTATTATGCCTTTAAATGGGGATTATTTCCCTCTCAGGTATCCTTTGCTGTGTCCCACACGCCTTGGGGATTTCTCCCATGTAGTAACTTAAATGGAAGTCCTAGTAACACTTGGGACATCTATCTTGTAGCAAAAAAGATGTAGGGAGGTAACTAATACCAGTTCTTGCCATCATGTTCTGTGGCCTACTGTGGCATAGACTTCAGAATTTAAAAGTGCTCTACTAACGTGTTAGAGGTAGTTTATAGATGTTCATAACTGTTTTACTTGCAAAAAAAAAAATGCAAAACTGGTGAATTACCCTAGACATAAATGAGATTCTTTTGTGTGTGAGTAGATGTTCTTCGTGTTTCACTGTTGCAGTCATTACATTTGGGTAATCTGCTGGCAGGTTGCCCTCAATTGGCCTGAATAACAAAGTCTTGTGTCCTGCGTCGGTTGTTGTCTCCTCTTCCATGACGTCAGGGGTATAAAACATGCAGCCGATGCCATTTTAATCCATCTTTCTTGCTGTGCAGTGCCCGAAGCAGAAGCAGTTCTCAAGTGCCGGTCGGCAGACTCCTGAAATTTTTGTTTTCGAGTTTCAGAACCGAAGTCTTCAAACTAAAGCTAAGTACCCCATTGGGGAAACCTTTTCTTGCTCCTTACCGATGTCAGTAAAAGTTAATAATTGTATTACTTGTGGGAAGCAAATACCTCATAAGGATTTTCATTTGTACTGTATTTCTTGCCTAGGCCCTGATCACAACGTGCATTGCTGTCGGTTTTGTGCTAAATTTAACCAACGCACTATTAAGTGTCGGTATATTTTTGCTTCTAAATATTTTGGTTCAAGATTTAACTACCTGAAATGTCGTCAGTTAGCAATCAAACTACCAGAGTTCACAAAAAATGCAAGGAAAAAGACAGAGACAGACCATTGAGGTCAAAAACCGACGACAAAGCTTCTCCTAAGCCAGTCGCCAGTTCACCGGTACTCAGTGAGGCACTTTCGCAGCCCCTGATACACACTACTTTTGAGTTGCAGGCCTCTACTGAGACCCATTTGGAGTCCGGTATGCCGCGAGATTCGCAAAGTATTGAACCGTGGATTTCTCTCCCTTGGATGGGTCCGGAGCTGCTGAGTGTGGTTTCAGACCTCAACATTTTTACATTAAACCGACGCCATCAACAAAAACAAGGTCAAAATCAACTTCTATATCTAAAAAACTGACGCATGAGCCACGTGCTCAGGCCCCTATGCCTAAAAAACAAATTATCAAAATGGCCGAGGATCTAATTACCTTGATCAGGGGTTCCCAACACACCCCCCCCCCCCCCGCTAAGAGGCCTAGGCAAGGCACTGATTATGAATCTTCAGATCAGGTTTCCATTTCTTCTGATTAGGAATTTTCTATCCCACCTTATGAGGATTTGGATGCAGAGGAATACATCCCATCTGCATCTCCTCCTGAGGATTATTCTTTTGGAGAGACTTTGCATACTTTAAGGGAACATTTCCACTGGGAGAGTTAGGACTTCTCTGAATCCGAAAAGAGGCTTAGAGATTTCCTCCTTCTTCCTCAGCATAGACCTTTGGCAATACCTCCTGAATTAGACATTGTTGATGATGTGTTCTCGGAATTAAGCATGGCTCCTGATTCCCTGCCTCCGGTTCCTAGTAAGCCAGACAGATATTACAGGGTTCCTAACTCTCACAAATTTTCTTTTCAAAAATCCTGCTGTAAATCCTGAGACTATTTCTCAGGGTCCCAAGGGTGTTAAGGCTTCTACAGCCAAAAATCCTACCCCTTGTGATAGAGATTCCAGGGCGCTGGATAGATTGGGTAAGAAAGTTTATACGTCTGCAACCTTGGCAATCAGGGCTTTAAGCTGCCAGTTTCATATGCTTAAATATCAGCAGCATGTTATGGGCTTACTGAAACAGAAAATGATGTTGATTTCTGATTGTGTGGAAAATGAAGAGTTACAGGATTTATTGCATTCAGCAGAACGGGTTGGAAAGCATACTTTGCAATGTGGTTTTGATTCCTTGGAGGCCTCTTATAGGGCCGCCATTACTGGATCTGTGATAAGAAGGCATGCCTGGCTCAAGGAGCAAAACCTGCCTGATCATGTTAAAGCTAAATTGTTGGATGCCCCTTTGCAACATAATACTTTGTTTGGTAATAAGGCAGAAGAGGTTTTAAAGAAAATGGAAGACAAAGCTAAATCTATGCAAACTGTAAAAGATTTCTTGCAAGTGCAGCCACCCAGGTTCAGTAGGCACTGGCCTACTAAACATTGGTCCTTTCCTGTGTCCAACAGAGCCACTCAGGGCAAACCCAGGCACTCAAAAGGCTCCAGATATCAATCACAGGGATCTTACAGGTCAAAGCAATGGGGTGCCTTCACCTCCATATCTGGAGGTAACAAAGCACAACCCTACAGTAAGTAGTCTCAATGACTTTCCTCTACCATCTCCAAGCACTTATCTTTTGTCAGCCCCCTTGGGGGGGAAACTAGCACTTCATGCTCAAAATTGGCAGTTAATTACCCAGGACAAGTGGGTATTAAACATAGTATCCCAGGGATACAGATTTCATTTCCATACCTTGCCAATTCCAAATGGAAGCCGGATCTGCCACAAAACCAATGGGCAGAGGCCCAGAAACAAGTCATGTCCCTCATGGATATGGGGGCTATTCAACTGGTACCAGGGAAGGAAAAAGGACAAGGATTTTATTCAAGACTTTTCTTGGTACCCAGAAAAGACAATTCATGGCATCCAATACTGGACTTATCAATTCTGAACACGTTCCTGGACATTCCAAAATTCAAAATGCTGACTTTACAACAGCTACTGCCTATGCTAGGCAAGAATGCTTGGTTAGTAACTCTAGACTTAAAAGAGGCATACCTGCATATCCCAATAAGGGAATCTTGCAGAAGATACCTCCGCTTCAAAGCAGGTTTTTTGCATTACCAATTCTCTGCACTGCCCTTTGGCTTATCTACTGAGCCCAGGGTCTTTACAAAGTGCCTGGCACCAGTAATTGCATTCTGCAGACAAACATTCAAATTTATCCTTATCTGGATGATTGTCTCATTCTGGCAGAGGACAAGGGCACTCTTCTTCAACATCTGGCATTTGTAAAAAAGGCTTCTAGCATGCCTAGGGTACACCATAAATGAAATGAAATCACAACTGGTACCCTCTCAGATAATTACATTCCTGGGTGCAAGCTTGAGTACAACTGCCCAGATGGCTTACCTCATGCCAGACAAACAATGCAACTGACAACATACTTCAAACAAATGTGTGGTGCAGTTTGTTTTTCTGAGGAAGTTGGTGCAGAGCGCCGACGAAAAGCTTGTTTTTAAGCTTAATAAAATTTCAGTTTGGTTTTTCGTTTATTGGCGTTCTTGTTTACAACATAACCTGTGGATTATAAAGAACTTTGCACACATCTATCTGAATTCAGGAGTTTAAAGGCGCTGGACCTGAAAGGGTGTTTTTTTCACCAGTATACTTCAAACAAATGGCAAAAAAACCCAGTTATCTGCAAGACAAATTCTGCAGGCTTTGGGGTTCATGGCATCCTGCATTATACTAATTCCATATGCGAGACTGCATATGAGGAAACTTCAATGGTACCTAAAAAGTTTATGGAGTCAACATTGTCACAGCCTGGAAACAATGATTGCTCTCATTCCCTGCCTACAACAGGAGTTTCTTTGGTGGGCAGAGACATGTCACCAAAACAAGGGACTGTCATTCACTCTACCCCCTGCCACCCAGATCGTAACGACAGACACATCAGACTATGCTTGGGGGGCCCACCTGGCAGGGAGATACATTCAGGGCAAATGGAGCCCAAACCAAATGCGTCTGCATATCAACCAGAAAGAAATGCTAGCTGTTCAGAATACTCTGATAGCCTTCAAGGACTTACTTCATCCAGGACAACTACTGATAAAGACGGGCAACACTACAGTTATGTGGTACATAAACAAACAGCGGGGTACCCATTCCTACCACCTTTGCAGACTAGCCATGGCCATGTGGAACACAGCCTTGACTTACCAAATACATCTTCAAGCTCAATTCCTGCCAGGAAAGCAAAATACTCTGGCAGACGACCTAAGCATAAACCTTATGGACCCGCACAAATGGAAACTGGATCCACAAATCTTCAGCATGTTAACACAGAAATGGGGAAGCCCAGACATAGATCTATTTACCTCTCCCCAAAACTATCAGTTGGACAAATACTGCACAAGAACTCATCACAAAAAAGCATGGAAAGTGGATGCTCTATCCTTCAGCTGGAAAAACCTATCAGTCCGTGCCTTTCCCCCTCTGCCTCTACTCTCCAAGGTCTTACTAAAAGTCAGACTGGAAAAACCAAAAATGATTCTAATTGCTCCGGACTGGCCTCACCAACACTGGTACCCTCTTCTAAGGAATATGTCATACCTTACTCCGTGGTACTTGCCTCAAACACCTCATCTACTGTCTCAGCAGAACTATCAAATTCTGCACACTCAGCTTCAAACTCTGAATCTTGCAGCATGGCTAATCAACTAATTATTCAAACCACATCTCTCAGTAAACCTGTGATGGATGTCATTTTGGAAGCCAGAAGGCCTAGTACTAGAAAATCATATGCTGATAAATGGAAGAGATTCTGCACTGGGAACCAAGCACAAGGAATAGACACAGCAAAGCCCAATATTCCTCAAGATTTTACAATACTTAACTGAGATGCTTGACAAGGTCCTATCTTTTTCTTCAGTAAAAATCCATGCCTCTGCCATCTCGGCTCATTACAACACAGAGCCTCCCCTTTCTCATCCACTGCTAAAACAGTATCTCAGAGGGGCCAAAAATTTAAGGCCCCCCCCCAGGAAAGCACCAACTCCTGCACGAGACCTCAATTTTATGCTGGAAAAACTCACCCTGCCTCCTTTTGAACCAGCAGCTACTGCAGATATAAAATTTCTATCTTGGAAGACAGCTTTTCTTTTGGCAGTCACTTCACCTAGAAGGGTTTCAGAACTACAGGCTCTCATGGCATTGGAGCCTTTCATTATACTTTACCCAGACAGGGTGGCCCTCAGGACCAATCCTTCTTTTATGCCTAAGGTGGTATCCAGTGTGGCTCTTAACCAGACCATTCACCTTTTTCCCAAATCTGCAGAACAAGGGGGAGCGGATTCTGCATTAATTGGATGTACACAGGCAACTAAGATTCTACTTAAACAGGACAAAATCTCTAAGAAAGTCTGAGCAACTACTGGTAGCATTTGCTGCAGGATCAGAGGAGAAGGCTATATCAAAGCAAACTATTTCTAAATGGATAAGCCACTGCATTCGTTTCTGCTGTTTAAACCATGGTAAACCTATGCCCAAGGGGATCAGATCACATTCCACCAGGGCTGCCTCTACTTCAGCAGCTTTTCTCAGTGGGGTCCCAACCAAAGACATTCTAGAAGATGCTACCTGGAGCTATGTTCATATGTTCACAAAGCATTACCATTTACCTCTCTTCTCTAAATCCAGGGCAGGCTTTGCCACTGCAGTCCTGTAGGGCCTTATAGCTGCTCCTAATGCTGTTTAGTTCCATCCTCCCATCCATAGCTTTGGGATTCTACCCAAATGTAATGACTGCATCAGTGAAACATGAAGAACATAGTACAGTTGTGTACACTTACCATAAATGTAGATGTTAGAGTGTATTCACTGTTGTAGTCCGGGTTACCCACCCGCCATCCCCCATTCTATACCTTTTCTTTCCTTCACTATACTCAAAAGCCTTTGTGGTGTATTTGCTTTTAGTTGAAGGTAAATTTTATGTTTCTAAGGTGCATTTATATATTTACAGTTTATTTATATATTTTTGCTCCCCATTTGGGGGGCACCTGACATCTGGGGCAAGAAAAACTGATTAAAATGGCGTCGGCTGCATGTTTTATACCCCTGACGACCTGACGTCATGGAAGAGGAGATAGCAACTGACACAGGACCCAAGACTTTGTTATTCAGGCCGACTGAGGGCAACCTGCCAGCAGATTACCCAAATGTAATTATTGCAACAGTGAATACACTCAAGCATCTATATTTATGGTAAGTGTACACAACTGTACTTTCTTAGGGTAGCCCTACTCTAGAGAAAAGTCAGACTGACTCTTTGGCTATTGATTTAGGATTGGCTTTTCACAGTGGTACTACTACATGAAATTTGGTAGCACAGTCAGTAATCACTTGAGTGTATTGTAGCCATTACTAGACTGTGTTAAAGGGCCTACAAGATCCATGGCTACAGTTGAGGCGTCAATAATGTCAGTGGACCTGTGAACCCAAGATGTGGTGCCATCTTCTGACATTCTGGGTGTACTGCACAGATGTATTCCATGTCTTTCACCACAACAAGACAGTAAAGTCAAATTAAAAAAAAAAGAAAAAGTGGGAGATTTTCAATCCATATATATCTAGTTAATCACTGTATATCAATCAGATCAGATAATGGTAGTAGAAGTAGCTAACTTAAACTCGTCCCAAGTCAAAAAATAATAATAAATATAATTTGAACTATTATACTGAATTACTAAGTATTCAAAAGTAATCCATGCAGGGTAGACGGCCTGTTTCCAGTCAAAAATCCATTATTAAAGTATTGCTTTGTTTTTCTACATTCCCAAGTGTCTTTCCAAAACATGGCTATGTGCCAATTTCACCACATGTGCTCAAAACAGATTTTGGAACCAGTAATATTTCTCCTTTGTCTTTGTTCATCCTATACAAGAAGTCATTATTCAAGTCAAAATGTGAGTATGGAATGGGGCCAACCTGCACATCTGTTTCTTTTTCTGCTCTGGCTGTTCTTAATATGTCTTTCTCCAGTTATGATTTCTTACAGTTCTATGTGCTTATCTGTAAGTCTGCCTAGTCAAGAACATCACAGTCGGTACTCTTGACATTAAGTGAAAGGATAGCCTCTTCATCTGTGAATGCAGGTATAGTTTTTTCTTCTACAAAAGGCAGTTAATTCTATTAACTTTCCTCTGCTATTGCTTTTGCCAGTTCCTTAACCTTTTTAGGTTCGTAGATGGTTACTAGGCGAATGACCCTAGAGCCCTTACAAAGCTTAGCCATATTTATTCCGTGTTGTCTCAGCTGTTGGTGATTAGGTGAGTGAAGTTCGCAAAGGTAAGAGTCTATGGTAGTTAAAACTCACTTCTTCTGTCTAGTAGGGACATGGACACCACCCCCAGGAGGGAATTTGCAGTCACCCATCCATTGATCTAGGCTGAGTTTGAAGTGGGTCAGGGAGGGGCTGTGCTTCATGTCAACTGGAAGCTTGTTCCAGAGAAGAGGTAGCCTCTGGGAGATGTCTAACACTCCAGCATGACCTGTTCATAGAAGAGGCTAGGATAAGATCCCTGGAGCGAGTGACCCTCATGCAGTTTGATTTACGAATGTGTAGCATTTCCATCACAGCTGAGTCAGAGACTACCCTATAAGTCTGGCACAGATCATCCCTTAGCAATCTGTAAGAGAGAGAGAATACAGTGACAAGGCTTTCAGTCTTTCCATGTAAGATGTGTTTTGTGTGCCATGTAATTTGTTGGAGAGAAACCTCTGTGGTCTCTCCAATTGTTACAGGTGTCTGGTGAGGTATATGCAAAAGGGAGCATTGTACTCAATTATTGATCTGATGAGGGCTGAGTATAATGCAATTATAACATCCTTGGATCTAGATGTAATGCCTTTACTTATAAGATGTGCCACATAGGATTTCCTTACTAGTGTGGATACGTGGTGGTCAAAGTTCAGATTGCTATCAACCTGAATACACAGATCACTTACCACTGGGTCTAAACTTAGGGGGTGCTGTCCATAATGTTGCTAGCAGGGATGTCAGATTTCCCAAAGGGAATAATAATGCATTTTTCTGCATTTAGCTTTAATCCGTGGCTTTGGCACTAATCATTTGTCTGCATTACCCTGTCTGTAATATAGTAACATTGTTGGGGACTCTGTGATTGCTCCTAATTTGCAGTTCTAAGCGAACTTGGTCAGTCACAGGCTGACCAAGTTTGCCCAGACTTCTGAGAAATGCATTATGAACAGTAAGGGGCCCAGCACAGAACCCTGTGGTAGGCCACTGACGAATGCTCTTTTGCTAGAGGTGAAGACATCCACTTTGACAGTGTGTGTCCTGTTGGTGAGCCAGTTGGCTACCCATCTGGTAATGTAGGGGTTAATTCCCAATTGGGAGAGTTTCTCTATAATACCCGAGTGGGGGATTTTGTCAAATGCCTTGGCTAGGTCAAGATAGGCGGTACGTACCATTTTTCCCTCATCCAGGGCCTTAGTGACTTTCTCAAAGAAGTCACCCATGTTTAACAGGCATGATCTACCTTTAATGAATCTGAACTGGGTTGGATCCAGAGTTTGGAAATTACCAAAATCCATAATGATTATTTCCATGGCCTTGTAGTATACCTCTCAACTGTCCAGATTTTGTTTCATATTTTTGGTCTTGTCCGCATAAAACTTGGTGGCTTTCTGGGAAATCACTGAAAACTGAAGTCACTAAATAGTGACATACAGTTGAGTTTCAACCTTCATATCTGTCAGAAAATGTATGCTAACACAGATTGTTATTTTTAGCACCTTTATAAGTTCATAAGTGCAATATTTAAAATATGTCCCTGTTTTTGGGCAGTTGCCCCCCCCCCCTCCTTATGTTAGGCTTTGTCTAGATTTCTTGCAATAAGGTTGAGAGGTATGCCTTGCACATGAGGCTAATCAAACTTATGGGCCTGTAATTCCCAGGGCCAGTTGGTGGCCCCACTTTGTGCAGAGAGATTACTGTTGCTTTCTTCCATTCCACTGGAACATAGCCACTTTGCAGGCTGTGGTTAAACACGGATCCAAGTGGATCTGCTAGGTCATGTTTTAAGTTGTTTAAAAGGCAACCTGGGATGTTGTCTGGTCCCAGTAATGCTGTGTTTTTGTCCCCGGATAGCGCTGAGATGATCTGCTCTCTTGAAATAATAGGCTGAGGAATGGTGGCAGTTATGCTTTGGGGATGTATCTCAGTAATGCTAAGTGACTGCTGTTGTGAGACTTTTTTCTAACTATCCCTCTGCTGTTTTTTTTTTTCCTTACAGAGTACACTGTTTGGGATCTTTTTTTTTTTTTTTTTTTAATGTGTTGCAGTATGTCTTTACATCACATACAGTCTTCATTACTTTAATGAATGAGTCTTCTGACAAGATTCTGTATCATGCAGTGTGAGTTCTTCCATTTCAGTTTCTGCAGTGACTTTTCTGGAAGACGTATCATCTGGGATTTTCTTAGGTTCATATATGAATACTAGGCTAACTGCTGTGAAGAGCCATTTTAAGACCAACCAATAACCTAAGGCTAGAATCAAACCCTGTACCTTGTGCTTATGAAGGAAGACTTTAACCATTATGCCAGATCCAGCCCCAAAATGCATTGAAGCTTCCCTGACTGGAAATTGAGCCCTGGCAGTGTTGATGAAAGTGCCGATTCCTAACCATTAGGCCCCCAGGAACTCCTTCCTTCTGCCAGAGCCAAATTGTAGATGTTTTTGAATATCCTATACCTGTTTTTTTATCAGGATAGTGTATTTTAACAGTGTCAGCCCCCTCCCTCCCTTTTTTTACTTGAAGTATATTCAGGCCACAGAGTATCCACATTCCCTTAAAATGGGGACAGTCCTAACCCTTTTTTGTGTGTTAAATTAAGAACTAAAGCCACAGGGTGTAATGCTTTACTCTTCAGTGTCTGAAATTCTTACTACATCACTTCCACATTTTTCTTGTCATGTCCTTTGTTTGCAGACATAAGGCCCCCAAATAATAAGTGTGACCTTGCTCTCAAAATCTAATGATGCCATCATTTTTTTCCCATTCACTACCAGTGCTTTACTTTTTGCTAACTTAACAGTGGATTAGAAACGATATGCTGACTGTGCTGTCTGTTGTACAACATTGTATTGTTACAGTTTCATTAGCAGTGTTTAGGTCAGAAATCCCATTTCTGAAAGGCTGAGCAATTACATTTCCATTACAAGTAAGCTGGTTAAAATATCATTTTTATTAGGTACAGCATTATCAGTTAAACAATTTTAGCAGTATGTGTCCCTCTTCCCAGTTCTGAAATATGTTTCAGTTGTTGATAGCTTCTGGATATTGTGAGACATCTACATTTTTTTAATTGCAAACATAGGTTGCTCAATTCTAAATGGCTGGTCATTTGCTAGTAACCTTTCAGTTAGTACAACTAATTTATTAGTACTGTTAGCATCATTCTGAAAAGCCCATTTATGTAAATTTGTTGGGATTGTCCTTTTGAATTTATCAACAGTGAAAATGTTTATTATTTTGCTATTACTTTGTAGTTCTGATTCTACTGTAAGTTTAAAACATTCTTTAGATCAGACCTTTGTGCTATTACTGTTTTACTGATGTCATATGTCCAGTTATGACATTTTATAGCATGGTGTTTCAGAAGACACACCAGCCATAACTAGTGTTTTTTTTTTTTTTTTTTTTAAGTTTTGATAGTCCATCGTATCAGCACCTTCTATATTCGTATGTGTTGAGTGATTCCTGCTACTTAGGAAGACAAAATCTTGGCCTATTCAGACTGGACCAAGTTCATCTGTGTAGCATACTTACCAACTGCAGCAATATGTACTTCAGTGTCATATTCCTTACTGAGCTTATTTAGTGGTGGTGTGATTTAGGCAAGGTCAGCAGAATTTGCTATCACGTACATCTGCTCTTGGAGGTTGGTCACATGTTTATCCACAGACTCATTCCTCCTCTGATGGGCCAAGCCTATATTTTGCACTGATCTACACCAGAGTTTCTTAAATTTTCAGTTTTGGCTGACAAAAGTGTAAGAGTTCAGTCACAAGTCTCTCTTTTTCTGTCTGACTTTGGGTGAAGATGTTCTAATGTTTGTTTACTTGCAGGCTGCATTGCAGGAAATGAAAAACTAGTGTAATTTGATGAAGCAACCAAGTTATGCCCTCCAGAACCGCCAGTGTAATGTTTAGCAAACAATGCAGGCTTATTTAGTTGAAGTGCACTATGTTTAAAGTGGAGTGTCCAACAGGAAGTTAATTTCAAAGTAGAAAAACAAGTACATTTCTAATTTAGACTATGTCAGTTCAAATGTCCCTCAAACTTGCATTTCACTGTCCTGGTTCTACAGCTTGTCATGTGGGTCAAGTTCATCCACTAGCCAGTCTTCCCGAGTACAGACACACTCATGAATGAACTTATAACATTATATGGCATGCATTTAGAAACAAGATGCTGGTATACCTTTTAATATATCCACAGGCAGGTTCCTGGTACTGTACAGCTTCTTCTGGTCAAGGTCTCAGAACTCCCCCCTCCTCAAGATGCAAATTCCACTCTGCTTTTAACAGCAGTTCACAGATCTTTCACATTAAGTTCCCTGTTAAAAATTTCCTTCTGTAGTATGTGGTACTTGTATACATCACCAGTTTGTACTGTAGGAGTATATTACATATCAGAATAACATTTGAGTAGTCATTTTGCCATCCATTTATACTTGCTGCACAAGAATGTGCTTTTAAAAGGGTATAAGGTGTCTTTAATTGGCAGGCTAGAAAAACATTACTGTCTGTGCTTGAAATGTTTGTATGTATGTCTGTAAGTGCAGTGCTATAGGAGTAAACTGATGTACTAAATGTGGGGTCAAACTAAATACTAAAAATTGGTTGACAACCTAACCCCTTATCATACTGTCTAGACAACACACCTGTACAAAATGAAAATGTAGTTAGGGTTGGGCCTAGGGTTGATAGCTACTTCTCCTTTTACAGTCATGTAACAACAGTTGTCAGGAAATTTCACCCAACTAAATGCGAAAGGAGTACCATCAATGTCTAAAGAGCTAATCAAGCATTGATAAGTCAGCTAGTACGCACAGTGTCTGTTTGGGATGTATCAAACTAAACATATCAATCACTTAGAAAGACATCAAAAGTTTATAAATGGAAAATTCACATGCCTAACGTCCCTGAGCCAACAAGATAGACTTTATTTAGTACATTATAGACTTTTGAGGGAAGATCTCTCCCTGGCTTATCGTGTCATTAGAGACCTGATTATACCAGACCTCCTGTTTCTACAAATACCAGAACTGGGGGCCTGAATCTTCAATAACAGATAAATGAAATGCAGTGGAGGTACAGGTTTATAACCCGGTACTTCCCAAACCTCTGGAATAAACTTCCCCTTCAGTGCAACTCACTATCTTCCTTTAAGCATAAACTAGCTGACTGGATGAGTATCCACAAATTTACTGTAAGATTTCCCTCCTGGAGAAGGTAGGCTGTGCCTGAGAGTGGGTACTGGCAAGATACAGATGGTCTTGAGAATCTAGCCTTGGAATATCTATGACTCTATAAAATAAAATATGTGCTTCACATTATCAGTGCACCCATTTTTGGACCAGATACATGTCACAATAAGCCAAAATATATACATAAAAATTATAATCAGAGTTGATCTTTTACAGGTAGCATTGTTTTTGTTAGGCCTTTGTTCATTTCTTTAGTCTGTAGTCCATGATACTTTTGCCAAGTGGTCATGCCTCTTTTCCCCTCTTTCATTCTTTCAGATTTTGGTGTTAAAAATGCAGTTAATCCTCCCTCCCTTCCTTCACCCCAGAAAGTCTTATCTCCATATAATTTCATGTGTCAAAAATTCCCATTCTTTTAATGTCATATCCCAGAATACCTGCACTATAGTATATTCCTAGAATTAAGTTATCATCCTTTTTCTTTGTCACATCTCAGCATGAATGGTCCTCTGTCCTGCCTTCTTTGCTTTATCTCTGCCTGGTGTTTAAAATGCAGATGTTTTGTTCACATCGGTAATGCCTCTTTCCTATTCTCCTGTTTATTTGCATTGTTTTTCTACTTTCTGCCTCCTTTCCCCTCTTTCATCCTTTCAGATTTTGCAGTTGTGTTCCCTTATTTGATCCATGCTTTAGGTCCCTGCTGTTAACAACATTTTCATTTTACTTTCCAACAGTTTGCAAAATCCCCTTTCCTGCTGTTTACGTTCTCAATTTTACTATTTTTGTTCCTCGGTTTACATATGTGCTTACTTAGTAGTTGCTGTGAGGAGCATCACAACCTCTGTTATTGTGACTGTATGGAAGGAACTGTAAGAACCACACCTCTGTTATTGCCATTACTCTGTGGGCACTGTCACAAAAAAACCTGCATTACTAAGTTAGCACTGTGAATAGCAACCCACTGCTTTGTTGTTGTGATTACATGGTGGACACAGTCAGAGAGCATTCCCACCCTATATTTTGATTATTTAATGGATACAATGAGGACCACCCCCAGTCACTGTTACACTCATTTATTAGTGGGCCACATGAGGAGCCCCTGCAGCCTGTGTCATTGGGCTTCTTGACAAGACGCTAAACCATTTGTGATTGACTCACAAAAGAAGAATCACATACGAGCAAAACTCCCAGAATTGGAACAGCATTCTGAATAAAACTAAATAAATAAAACAAATGAAAATCATGTTTTCTACAGGAGGGCAAGTCCTGCTGCACCCCCCACACTCCTGCTACTTTTATATACCAGTTCTGAGAACCCGTCATGATGGCGAAACCCATTGTACAGTATGGTAAATTTCAGCCTTCTAGGTGAAAATCCCAAGAGTTACATACTAGTGATTGACTGTAAGAATGTCTGTCACTAGTGTTTCATAAAAAGTCTAGCATCCTGTAATTCTGATGATTTAGTGGGCACTGTAAAGAGCACCCCCACAGCTGCATTATTATAATTAAAGTGCCCCTATCCCCTCATATTTTTGTGATTGCTTAGTGAGCAATGTAAGGCATACCCTCACCCCCCAATATTATGATTATTAGGGGGGTATGGAAAGAGCAACTCCACCCTTCATTATGGGATTACGCAGTAAGCAGTACCACCAAACTCCGTTATTGTTATTAATTTGTTGGCAGTGTGGGAAATATCCTGCCTATCTCGATCCTGTTGCTGTCATTACTTAGTGGGCACTGTGGATGACACCACCATCCTCCATTATTGTGATTGCTCACTGTGTACTTTGAGGAACACCCCCACCCTTCCATTATTATGCTTACTTTATTACCATTGTGAGAAGCATGATAACCCACTGTTATTATCACTACATAGTGGGTGCTGCGTGGAGCACTCCCCCACTCACTGTTCCTGTGATAATTTAGTGGACAGTTTGAGGAACACCCCATTGTTGTAATTACACAGCGGGAACTTTGAGTACCACCAGCCCTATTATTGTGATTACTTAGTGGGTGCAGTGAGGAACACCCACAGCTCCCCCTTGTTATTGTAATTACTTAGTGGGCCTTGTGAGAAGCACCCCAACCCTCAGATACTGTGATCACTTATTGGCGATTATGAGGAGCACCCCACACACACTGCAGTGATTATATAGTCAGCAATGAGAGGAGCATCTTTACACTGTTATTGTGATTACTGAGTGTGCACTGTGAGAAGCATCCCCACCCACATGCATCATGATCACTTAGTTGGTACTGTGAGGAGAGTGTTCACCCATTGTACTGTGTTTACTTAGTAAGAACTGTGATGAGTGCACCCCTCCCATTATTGTGTTTGCTTACAGACAATAGTATGGAGCATCCCCTTCTTCATTATTGTTATTACATAGTGGGTACGCTGAAGAGCACCCCCCTTCTTCATTATTGTGATTGTAAAGTGGATACTCTGAGGAGCATTCCCCTCATGTTCATTATTGTGGTTACTTAGTGAGTACAATGAGGAGCATTCCCCACCCCTTCATTATTTTGATTACTTAGTTTTGTACACCTAACACTTATTATTGAAGGTACTTTGAAGAAGCTATGAGGAGTACCCCCACTCGCCATTAACCTGATTACTTAGTGACAACTATGAGGAGTGCTGCACCCCTCCATTATTATGATTACTTAATGGACTCTGTGAGGAGCAACCCCCACCATGCCATTATAATGATTACTTAGTGAGCATTGTGGGCAACACCCCCAACCCCCTTTATTGTGATTACTTTGTGTGCATTGTGGGCAACACCCCTAACCCACATTATTGTGATTATTTAGTGGACATTGTGGGCAACACCCCCCAACCCCCATTATTGTGATTACTTAGTGGGATGTGTGTGAAGCAACCCCACCCTTCTGTTTTGATTACTTAATGGATCACTCTGGAACACCACACTTCACCATTATTATGCTTTCTTAATTATCACTATGAGGGAACCCCCACTCCTACATTAATTTGATTTCTTAGTGGGTAAACTTAGGAGTACTCTGTGCCCCCTTATTTTGATAACTTTGCGAGTCTTCTTAGAAGCAGAACTGTAAAGGGAATACACCCAGTCCTCCATTATTGTGATTACTTATTGGCACTGTGAGGAGCACCACACATGGCGAAATATACATTGATACGCTATTGGGAGAATGTTCATTTTTCATTAGGATGTTAATGTAAAGCTATAACTCTGTAAAAAGAAAAAAAAGAAAGAAATTGCTGCTTCACAGCAGAGTATTAAGCTGTCATGAAGCACAGACCAAGAAAAAGCAAACAGACACCACCTTTGACATTTTTGCTAGCTGCTGCTTTGCTGTAAACTCAGCTAACAAAAGACTTTTCCACATTTATTGAGGTGGAAAATATTAAATAAAGAAAAAATAATGGAAGCGCACGTGTGTGTCTGTTTGTGTGTGTTTGTGTCTGTGCATGCACTTGTGCAGAGTATGTGAACCAGTGAAAGAAAGTGTGTACACATCTCTCTTTCTTTGCTCAAGAATTCTTAGGAAAAAAAATTGGGGGTAATGTTGTATAGACCAAGAGAATTTCACTACAGTTCATTATCAGAATAATAAGTATGAAACTGTAATGTCCGGCCTTATTGAGGTCCATCTTTAGGGACTGTTAAATGTGGAAGGTGCAATTTTTGTTAATTTATTTCAACACTGAGCATTGTAGTTTTGTCCAACCAAGGCTCCGCCAAACTTGTCTTTGTTAAATGAAACTGTGAATTGCATGGTTTTGTGTGTTTAGCCATATGCAAGCAGTGTAAGACATTTTATGAGGACTAAACAGAAAGTAAACTATCCAAAAGGATTTATGAACACCTATATGATAGAAAACAAAACACAAATGCCCTATTTAAACATTCATTAGCCTGCAAGGGTTTCACTGGTTTTGAATTTGGCATTCTAGAAACCATTGCACATATTGTTAGAGGAGGCCAGTGGGAGAATCGGATAGAATACAAAGAACTTTTGTGGCAGGTGCACATGGATGCTACTACACTGCCTGTGCTTAACAAAATAATTTCTATTCACCCTGTGTTAAAAATTAGAGGTGCTAAGTTATAGTCTACTTATTTTTTGTGGGTTAGGGATGGATGTTTTAAACAATTTTTAAAGACGCAGTATTTTATACATTTTATTGTGCCTTTTTTTAATTTTAACCTGTTATATATTATTATTAGCTGTTGTAACAAGTTTATTTACCTATGCTTTATACTAAGCTTGTGTCCTGTTTGTTCTTTTGTAGCCTTTGTTGCTTTTAGAGTTAATGAATGACTTAACTACTTGACCAATTAGATTTCTACTTTAGTAGTTAGATGGATTATTTAATATGTAGATATTGTGTGCATTTTTTTATGTTCTGATGAAGTCCTCAGTTGCAGGGATGAAAGCGCTTAACATTTTACACTAAATGCTGTTTTTTGGAGCAGTTGGATTCATTAAGCCTGTCATAGAGAACAGTGCCCTCTTTGGCATGTACCTTGGTAGGCACTTGCAACAACTGGAGTTTCTACAGAAGTTCCTTACAAAAAGATTAGTGGGTATAGGGTACATGACCTACATGGACTGCCTCAAAGCCATGTCACTATATTTTATCTTATACAGACTGCTGAGAGGCAACATATGCCTGGATTATAAAGCATCCACAGACCCAACACTAATTGACCTACTGCACATCTGCAATTCAGATGGTATTAGAAATACGCAGATCAGAGACCCTCAACCTCTTCTGCAACATAAACAGAACAGTCTGAAGGGAGAGGGGCATATCCCAGAGGATACCACTACTATGGAACAGACTCCCCATATATATATAAAACATGCCCTTCCCAATACCCTATTTAAGAGTAATATGGAATGGTGGATGGGACCTTTATTGTGATTAACCAGCGGACCTGTAAGGAGCATCTCATCATCCCTCCATTATTGTGGTTACTTAGTAGGTCCTATGAGCAGTACTCCATCCCCAGTTATAGATTACTTATTGAGTACTCTGGGGAGCACCATTTTACTCCTTGTTTTTGATTACTTAGTGGGCACTATGAGGAGTACCCCACCCATTATTCTGATTACTTATTGGGTATTCTGGGGATCACCCTCTCACTCCTTGTTTGTGTTTAGTTATTGGGTACTATGAGGAGTACCCCATCCCATTATTCTGATTACTTAGTGGGTACTCTGGGGAGCACCCTCTCACTCCTTGCTTGTGACTACTTAGTGGGTACTATGAGGAGTACCCCAACCGGTTATTGCGATTACTTAGTGGGTACTATGGAGAGCACCCTCTCACTCCTTGTTTATTGTGATTACTTAGCGGGTACTTTGAAGAACATCCCACCCTCTGGTATTATGATTAATTAGTGATATTCTGAACAACAACCCTACTGTCTGTTATGAAGTGACCCACCTCTCCATTATTGTGACCTAGCAGCCATTATGAGAATCACACCTACCTTTTTTTGTGATTAGTTAGTGTGGGCACTGTAAGGAAATCCCCACCCCAGCCCTCCATTGTTTTGGTTACATAGTGTGCATTGTGAGGAGCACACCTCCACTTCATTATTGTGATCATTTAGTGAGCACTTGGAAGAGCACCCCCTCCACCTGTTATTGTGAATGTTTGGGAGGCACTTTGACAAGTACCGCCACCCTATGATATCAAACACTAAGGAGCACTTCCCCACCCTCCATTATTGTGATTACGTAATGGGTACTATGACAACAAATCTCAGCATATATTACTGTGAATAGTTAGTGGGTATTGTGCAGAGTATACGCACCTCTCAGTTATTGTGATTCCTTTGTGGGCAGTGTGAGAGAAACCCCAACCTCTGTTGTTATGCTTTGTTCATGGGCATTGTGTGAAGCACCTCCACTCTCCATTATTGTGATAACTTAGTGGACACTGTGAGAGAGCCCCAACCCTTCTGATGCTATGGTAAGTTTAACTTTCTGGGTACTGTAAGGAACACCCAACTCTTCTCCATTATTGCTATCACTCATTTGTTGCTGTGAAGAGCACCCCTATCCCTCTATTGTTGTGATTACATGCTGGGGTGCCAGTGTTATTGTGGTCACTTAGTGGGTACCAAGAGGAGCAGCCCCACCCCTACATTATTGTGATCACCTAGTGGATATTGTGGCGCACCTCCACCTTTGCATTATTATGAGAACTTTGTGAGGGCTATAAGGAGTGCCCCATTATTGTCATTACTTAGATGAATTGTGCAGTTTGTGTGTTAGAAATATATGACTTAAGACATCTTATTGTAAATTAGTGTGAACTTGTACCATTCCAGAATTCTGAAACTGTAGATTTATGTCAGGAGTCTAAATGCATATTTATACTTTTATTTTTCACAGGAGAGGTTGGTTCCCATCATCCTATTGTAAACAATTTCTACAGAAAGAACACGACCAGAATAACAGACAAAGGTAACACACAATGATGTATTACAAATTTTTGGCTTTTGAAAATATTTCTTTAAAGTTTTGTTGTCCTCGTGTTAGTGTAATAGTTGATGATGCACTAGTAATAGTTGGATGAAAAAAATGACTGGTGCATATCACAGTGATAACTCTAGAGAAAAGCCATCAAGTTAAGCAGTGAGTACTTATGAGTAATTGTGTATTGCTAATATGGGGAGGAAGAACTGATAGGTATATCAGTAGGCCAAGAACACAGCAGTTATAGAAGTTAAGGGAATGAAGGCTCAGTATGTAAGGAGTTTGAGGCCATGACTAATGCCTCTTAAATGGCCTCGGAGGTTCTAGTGGGGGTCATTGCCCAGGCTGGTCCCTGAATGGTGCAGCAATGTTGGCCTTGATTGGTATATACAAGAAAAACTTCTATTTGACCCAAGAAATGTATTAAATGCAACTCTTAACAACAGCAAACATAAACTAATAAGAGTAAGTACACCCACAGAAGGCCCAAAGGTCTTCCTGAGATATATTCAGGTTTAGCAGCTAAGAAGAGAAACTCAAAAAGATCAAAATTTCCAGGGGGTGACCCAATTCTGGTAGCACTGAGGGATTAATTAATTTGATTTGTTTATATTTTTTTATTTATCTGTCTTTGATTTTGACAAATGTCCGACTGAGCAAAGCCTTTTTCATTGGAGGCCTGGCGAGAAAAGTTCCACATTACACTCTTGAGCTTCGGAAATTAGCATGAGTTAATAATAAAATAATCTACAAAACACTCAACTTTATATAGTTTTATAGCTGATCACCATGGTAAATGCACTGTACAGTATTTAGAGCATGTTAAAGTCATACATATATCTAAAGAAAATTCAGCATTATTTTATAGTTTTAGTCACTTTGAAATTTTAGCACATGGACAAAAGATGAGGCATATGCAAGTTTTGTCCGACCATTTATTTACTTGTAATCAGGTGACAGTGTAAGGTGCGACATCCCCTCTTTGGACCAGTAATCAAGGAGCCTGAATCACTGTTGACACTGGAGAGGGAAGTTCACTTGGAACAAAATAGAGGCGCACAGTTTTTTCAGATGCAGCTCTCTGCATCAAGCGCAATTTCCCTTAAGAGCACACAGGGAACACACTCGGTCCAGGGGCTGGTTTTTCTCTCTCTCTCTCTCCAGGTCCACAATAAGACCTCCCCACTGGCACAGCTTTAGAGTCGAGTCCTTAGCCGAGGGTCCAAGCCAAGTCTTCCATCACCCTCTCTGTGAAACCAGTGCTTTTTTGTCCCTGCTCCAAACACACTCTGAGATTTGATTTTCACATACACACAGACACACACACACGCACACACACACACACACATGCACACACACACACACACATGCACACACACACACACACACACACACACACACATACACACACACATACACACACACACACACACACACACAGACACACACACAGACACACACACACACACACACACACACACACACACACACACACACACACACACACGCACACACACACACCTACCTGGGAAAGGCTGGCACAGATTTACTAGCTGTGCCCCCTTCTGTCCAGACTGTAAGGTAGCTACGCTGCCACCAGACACTCCAAAGCCAGCTACTATAAGGCTCTTACAAGGGTACCCAATTATAATGAGTGAAATTAATACAAATGATAGTGTTTGACCAGTGAAGGAAGGCTTTCAGGAGTGGCCACAGAGTCACCAAATATGTATGAATACTCTCAAAGGTTAAAATATTCTTGCTCTCTCTCTCTCTCTCTAAAGGACCAGCCACAATGAACAGCTTAAATATATGTAATACTAAATAATAAAAGAATGTGAAAATACAGAATATCTATTTACAATAAACACCAGAGTTTCACTCACAGGAAATGTTAAAATAATACAGATGAATAGATTCCTGCAGATAAAAAAAAATAGTACTTAACTAATCTCACTACATTTTCCTGACTGATCTAAAGAATTACTATTTCCTGGTCACTTACTAGATGAAGTGGATGAGTGATCTTCCTTCTTTGTCAGGTTCCAAAAACAGACTGCCTGGGAGTTCAGTCTCATCTAGTATTAAAACATAATTTTTGTCCTGGTTTAGAGAACATCACACACATCTGGTCATCTGACGTCTGGTTCCCATACTACCCCCATTACTAGAAACTGGATCAGAATCTTGCACATATGTGTTACCATACAAACAGATAGAGCTTTTCTAAGATGTGTTATAACATCTGGAAGCCATAAAACCATTTCAACACTTCCACCCTTCCAGGGTAATAATTAGTTCACTGTTACAGACAGTACAACAAGTATTGCTAGTCTTTTTTTTCACAGACATTTTGTCTGTGGCTGCAATCAGAACTGTAAGATACAATCTTTGTGACCTACCAGGTAATTTAGTTTCAAACCATTTTTCAAAGTTAGCTGGACTGAAATTAACCTCTTCTCTTCCAGTATCCTCTGCTACAATATATTAATTTCAATAGTTATAATACAGTCTAACATACAAGTGCATTCCTTTTTTGTCCAACAGGACACACTGTTGGTACATTTTTAACACAAGCAGCTTTACAAATACATTTTCAACACAAGCATTTGTACAAATCAGTTTGATATACAAATGACATATGATTCTTTACAAAACCCCAGCTAACTGCGCTGGCATATGTTGCACATCCACTGCCATACTTCTCCTGGCATAGCTGTCAGTACCTCACATCCTCACTTAAGGACATTATGATATTTAATTGATTTGGCTACATAATGAGTGAACTTAGAAATACTGCTAGTACAAATGCAGAATTGTTTTGTTGATAGGTATGATTTCATTGGGGTTTAGTAATGGGGATCTTACAAGTACATGACCATTTTGTTTGTAGGTATGTTTTTAAGGTGGTTTTAAATAGCAAATGTTTGTTGGTAGAGAGAGAGAGAGTGTGTTCTAGAGTTTAGCAGTATATGCACATTTTTAGGTTTTTGAGTAAGCACCAAGTGTTGGTTTGTGAATGCACTTCTGTATGAGGTGAGTACCAGTTAAATATCTAGCTAGTGGTAAGGTCCCTATATAGGCTGTAGAGGATGTTGTCGGCAATCGTAATGTGAGTATGTAGGCTAAAAGTTTATGTAGGTCAAGCCAGTTATGGGGCTACAATACAGGACAGTGATGTGTTTGGTTAATTTGGTTATTTGCAAACTTTGCTTTACAGTCTTGTTGTAGGGTTACCACATGTTGGCTATCTGAGAGGACAGTACGTGTCAAAATTGATGAGGCATACAAGAGATTAGTAAGTAGATAGGTTTGAGATGTGATCTTGAGTGTATAGTCTAATAGAAAAGCTTTGACTTTATAAAGAAGTCCCAGAGTATGGTTAGTTTTTTGAACATCATATTGAATATGTTGATTGAATCTTAATCTGTGGTCAGTTACTATACCCAGTTGTTTTGTATTAGCTCAATTTTAGTATTCTCAATGATGATAAAGCTGTGGCTGTGACCCAGGCAACCTGAATTTAAGTGCTTGATCGGCTAGCAGGGGAAAATTGGAGTGCCTGTCCTGGGGAAGAGGGGGTAGAGTGGTGAAAGAAGCATACTGCCATTATCATTAGGTAAAGGGTTACATTACTTAGGCATCCCTTTGGTGGGCATTTGGCCCACTAAGGCAACAAGTTGTAGTAGTCGTCATTAGCAAGTGCATGAGAGAGTGCACTGGGGGTTGAGGAGTAGGGTAGTTGTGGCTCCTTGCAGTAATTTCCCCATCTCAGGTATTGGGATTAGGCCAATTAGGCTATTCAAAGTGACTCATAGTGAAGATGCTGATGAGGACAAACACAACTGTTATGGCTAAACAAACAAACTACAAACAAGAAAAAAACATAAAAAACACGGAGGCCAGTAAAAATACACAAATTTTATTAAACACTCTCCAGCTCCTTGACCAAAAGGCCTTTCAAGAGTTAAAACTGATCAAACATTTTTTAATTAAATAATATTCCAATAAAAAAAACAACAAATCTAAACTTTGCAATAATTAAAACAATGAAATCCTTTAACCAGTCCCTATCCATATTACATTTACAGTTGCATTCTACATCAAGTCCAGCAGGTGTCAGTGTTCCATATTTTAACATTTATTTATTTAAATTTGTTGACCGGGAGTGTCCGACTGGACGTGGGTCCATTTTCAGTGGAGGCCCAGGGAGAAAAGCTCCACAGTAAAATAAACAGACAGTAGTTACATTGGATTACATAGCGATTAACAATTTAACATAGAAATTACTTACAACATATTTACAGATGAAGAACATAGTACATCAGTAGACGACTAGAATCTTTATCTGTGAAGTACATAACAGGAATTAACAAATGTAACAATGAGAAGTTCCTGCTGTATAATAAGTACTAGGCTTATGAGCTTGCTATAATCAAGGTAGTTAATGGAGTGGAAAGAAAGGTAGTAGTTGGATGGGGTGGATGATATTAGAGTGAGAGTTGCAAGGGCATAGCCAGCATGTTTTTAGGTGCGCTTTTAATAAAGTTTTGAAGTTGGTGCATGATGGTATGGAGGTAATTGTGATTGGGAGTGAGTTCCATAATTTGGCTATGGCGCAAGAGAATAGTGCTTCACCAGCAGAGTTATTGGCTTTAGTGATCTGCAAGTGATTTTTGTTGCTGGATCGTAGTGGTCTGGTGGTGCGATAGGGTTGGAGTAGATTCTGGAGGGATGGGACATTTAGTGGATGGTTTACTAGTTTGTGGGCGAGTGAGAGTTGATACCACTGAAGGAGGTGAGGGAGTTCAAGCCAGCCCAGTTCAGCAAGTGAGAGACGGTGGTGACTACGGTATGATGCCCCTGTGGCGAATTTGGCGATTTTGTTGTAGCAGGTCTCTAGCTTGTTTAGATCACATTGCCTTAGGTTGGTATATACTGGAGAGGCATAAAGTAGGGTGGAGATAAGGTGGGAATTTGCTATTGAAATCTTTGCTGCTTTGGTGAGAAATTGTTTATTTCTGTATAATGCTCCTAGTTTTTTGTGGACTTTTTTTATGGTCATGGATATGTGAATGTCAAATTTTAGTTTGTCTATTTCCACTCCTAGCAATTTGGTGTGTTCAGTTGGGTATATAGTGGTGTTGTCTTTTGCTGTGATGTTAAAGTGAGAGTTGTTTTGAGTATGTTTGGTGGGTTGGAAGATAAGTAGTTTAGTTTTGTTTGGGTTGAGTATTAATTGGGCATCGGATAACCATGTTTTAACAGAGGAAAAGGCTTCCTGTGTGATTTTTTGCAGTTTGGGTAGGGACTGGGCTGAGCAGATGATGATCGAGTCATCTGCGTATTGGATGAGTGTGCCATGTTTGGTGGCAGAGGCTAAATTATTGGTGTAAACAGAGAAAAGTAGGGGTCCAAGGATGGATCCTTGGGGAACCCCTATGGAGACAGGTAGTTGGGGAGATATGTCATTCTGCCATACAACGGATTGTTGGCAGTCAGACAGGTAACTCTGAAACCAGTTGGTGACGGATTGTGAGAAGAATAGGTTATTGAGGACAGAGATAAGTTGTTTGTGTGGGACCATGTCAAATGCTTTAGATAGGTCTAGGAAAGTAGCAGAAGAGAGATAGCCATTGTTTTTATGCTGAAGGATAGTGTTAGTAAAGGAGAGTAAGGCAGTGGTGGTGCTATGGTTTGGTCGGAAACCATACTGAGTAATGGAAAGGAGGTTGTTAGTAAGGAGGTAGTATGAGACCTGAGAGTATATGCATCTCTCTAGTATTTTGGAGAGTGGAGAGAGAATATCTATGGGGCGGTAATTGGTTAGTTTTGCAGAGGGTCCGCCTTTGTGGAGGGGAATTATATGTGAGACTTTCCACAATGTGGGAACGTAACTTTCTGACAGAGATCGGTTAATCAAGATGGATACTGGGTAGGCCAGAGCATCAGCTGCGATTTGTAGGTATTCACTTGGGAGGTTGTCTGCTGCTAATTTGGTGGGTTTAAGTTTAGTTAAGAGTTTTTTTTATGTTGGAGGTAGGTACAGGAGAAAAAGAGAAGGCAGTGGGGAGATTACTAGTTGAAGGTGTGGGTTGGAGGGGAGGGTGGTTGTGTTGTTTAGCTAGTGATAGTATGGTTTGGGTGAAGTGTGTGTTGAATGAGGTAGCAATATTTTCTGAGGAGTGAGGGATGTTAGGAGGAGGGGTACTGACTAACTAACATAAATAAAATGTCCTTAAAAAGCAACCTAGACTTCAAATCCATATTGTTAAAAACTTTAAACTTCTCTAAAATTGTACCCTAAAGACAACTACTATCACCCCATGATGATGAAGGAAATATATTGCTAAAGGACTTCCACCTTTTTATTCTTAATAGCCCTCAAATGTTCTAGCAGCCTAACCCTGAAAGCCCTTTTGGTTTCCCGTATGTAAAAAAGGCTGCATGAGCATCTCAGTGCGTAGATGACACCTTCCGCTCTGCAACTATAAATATATGAAAAAAATATGTAGATTTGAAGTCTAGGTTGCTTTTTAAGGAAAATATATTTATTTTAAAATATGGAACACTGACACCTGCTTGACTTGATGTAGAATACAATTGGAAGTGGTTATTGTAGTATGGATAGGGATTGGTTAAAGGATTTAATTGTTTTAATTACTGTAAAGTTTTGATTTGTTGTTTTTTTTTTATTGGAATATGTATTTAATTAAAAAGTGCTTGTTCACTTTTAACTCTCGAAAGGCCTTTTGGCCAAGGTGTTGTAGAGTGTTTAATAAAATTTGGGCCTTTTTACTGGCCTCGGTTTTTATGTTTTACAACTCTTACGGCAGTCTTATTGATGACTTTGCAGGATGGCTGTCAATTGTCTGGTTCTAGGGAATCTTCATCATATATGAGTCCACTGGTAGGAACAGGGGCAAAAAGAACATAGAAAAAATGTTAGAATTTTCAAAGGGCAATTTACCACTTTCAGCAGTGTTTTCTTTTCATTGTATTGTTGTAGAGTTTCAACATTCAAAAAATACCATGCGAAGTCTAAAAAGTATGCAAAGAGAACAACAAATGGCAATAAAGTGTAAACAAAACACTGTAGCACTACTTCCACAGTAAAAGTTTAATTCCTTTTCAACACGGAAACTTCCATCAGACTGATAGTATAGCAACAGAAACTACTTAAATAGTCAAGATACAAAACAAATAAGCAAATACAACAAAGTAGGCACAACACAAATCACATGATAAGGTATAACAACCAATTTAAATTACTAAAAAAAAATCTTAAATGTTTAGTTTAACTTTTGATGTTTGTGTGTGTGTGTGTGTGTGTGTGTGTGTGTGTGTGTGTGTGTGTGTGTGCGCATGCATATATATATATATATATATATATATATATATATATATATATATATATATATATATAGATCACCTTCATTTGACCTAAAGTTCATTTCCCCGACAGAAATTTCAGGCAGCCCAATTGCCCGACAGTTCATTTGCCTGACAATTAGAAAAAGGCAAATAAAAGGCATATGTCCTTTTTCTCCACAATAGTGCGATCGTGGAGTTAGAATACATAGTAAGGGTGGGGGGGCACAGGCAGCCTTCCCTGTGCAACTTTTTCTTCCTGAGCCAAAGTATGGAGCTCACTACCTTTTACCGCCCCATATCTCTCATTTGTCTTACCCTTCAGAGTATTTATACTAAACCAGTAGCATCACTTGCATTTTATTGAGCTATCCCGCCAGCCTTGAAGTCCTTCAGTAGCTTTTCTACCTCTTTTGTGACCTACTCAATGGCATGCTGTTGTAATGCTTCTTTATGTCAGTGCCATAGTTAACCTGTGTGTGCAGTGTATATTAACTTAGTATTTTTGTCATTTGATCTTTTTTTTTTTTCTTTGTAGGTTGTGGCTAAAAATGAGCCCTTTCTTTCTCAGGCATTACTAGTACCCCATAACAGGCCTTCTATCTGTCAGTCTGTCTGTTTTTTTTTTTAATTTTGTTTAAACAAGAAACATTTTATTAAATGATCACTTATGACATATACATTTATATAAATGAGAACAAACCATATTGACATATTTTAGTTGTAGACATTATATATTAGTTGTAATCAATCCACTTGTCAGTCAAACATTACATAGCTCATTCAAATCCTGCCTTCTTTTAAACTCTGTTCCTCCTCCAAAACATTTATGTTGTTCCCATAATTCCCACTTTTCTATGCAATTTTCTCCTACCCTTTTTAAAGATCCCAATTCCAGTTGTTTTATCTCTGTTCTTATATATTCACTACTTCTAGTACAGTTGGTTCAAACTTTAATTTCCATTTTCTAGTTATTGCTTTTTTTGGCCGCCACTATAATTAGACTCAGCAAGGCCTTACTATCTGTAGACAATTCCAATTTTGTTATACCAATTTGGTCATTCAGTATTTCTGATAGAGTAGTCTGCAGGGAATTTTTTAAGTTTGTCAACTCATTACACTCCCAAAAATATATTCCAAATTACTCCTTTCTTCTTGTCTAATCTTATTGTTTCTTTGAAGTGACCAATATGTTACCCACTACCTTGCTTTCTGTGAATTTGAAAGTCATTAAAACCACTGCACGTACAAAAATAACTTTTAGTAAGCTATATCAGCCTCACGTATGTAAAGTCATTCCTCTGTATTGACTGCAGTAAGTGAAATGTCCCCTTCCTAGTCCTTGTTTTACTGAAATGGTGAGCATGGAATGAGGCAGTCACCCTCACCTTCATGTGTCAGTAATACAACAGTTGCTCCTTTTGTTGAATTAAGAGCATATTCAGCACCTTTTTGTTATCACAGTATTAAAGAGGAGCTTTATGGTTGTCAGATGAAGAATTAAGTGTCCTGAATGACTTTATTATGCATTTGGCTACAGCTGAAAATAAAAATAAGTTAATATTAAAAGTTTTTAGCCCTGCTGGTCTTGTGAAACCTATGTATGTATTCTCCTGTTTTTCTTAGAGACCTCTTCCACTGTATTTTCCTAGAATTTCTTTAAAGCACATCTGAAATAAGCAGGTGTATGTAGATTCCTTTACTCCACTACAGTTTCATTTTTGATTCCTAAGATTTCCTGGCCACCTTTTCAACGGGATAAAACTTTTCTTGTGAGCATATTTTATTGTAATGATATGATCACCTTTCTTGTTTTTCATTTACATAGGTACATTTTACATCAGCATTTTTGGGTTGTCCCCTGAAGTCTGATCCAAAACACTTTTTTGTTTTGGTCCTCATTCCCTGGTTTCACCAGAGACTGTATCCTTCTACCTTTAGATTTCCTGATTTCATTCTCAAATTAAACACACTTGAATACACCTGTCTTGTGCCTTTTTAGTGACTGTTTCGTCTTGGAGTCCCACATTTCAGAGCACATTTGCCCCCTAGTTCATATTGAGAATGTTCCCACAGCAGGGCAAGTAACAATAGCTGCCCAAAGTCCCTAGTTATTCAGATCTGTTCCAGCTGTGCATTGCAACAAAGTTCCTGCACTCGGTGTCTAGGAATCTGAATGTTACATATGCACCTGCAGTTGTCCAATCACTGGACAAGGACCATGACAGTGACTACCTGTTCTTCTTTGGAAGCTTAGATGTTAATGATTTTTACAAGTGATAGTGTTCATTCCTTTAACTTACCTGTACAAGAAAGAGAAGTAATAGTTGTACTGTACTCGCAGAATTTGGCAGTAGTGGAGAGTAGCTAATACAAGGACTGCTCAGACAAACCCATTACATTATCCTTAACAAGAGCAAGAAAGGCAAGCCATGACAAAGCTCGAGGAAGCAGAAGTTTCTCATTCATATCTGTGACATTGGCTGCTGGCTCCTTGCAAAGCTATGATCTGATGTTGTCTTAGTCACCATTCCTCACTTTAGGGTCTCTGATCCGATATCTGATCCAAGCCGGCATACTCAGGCAAACAGCTTAGCTCAAGCTCCTCCCCTCCCATGATGCTGTGCTGCCCTCTAACCCCTCAGATCTCATTTGCCGCTTGATCTAAATGGGCTCAGATTGCTCAGCTCCTCGTGGGTAGTAAGTAGGTTTTCTGTTTTTTTTTGGGGGGGGGTTCCCTCTTATTTAGGTTTCCCTTTGGGTATTAGTGGTTTGGCTGCTGTTGTAGTTGTTCCTCCCCCCCTCCCGGTTTTGACGGTTTGGTCATTTGGCACCCTTTTTTCCTTTGGGGGTTATAGCCATTATTATAACCTTAGTTAAGGTAGCTTTCTTATTGTGATTATTGATTTGTTTTTTATTGTTAGTGTCTGATTGGGTTATAGTAGTATCAGACAGATTATTTGGGTTTTTGAACTCTGCTGGTGTTGGATCCTTGTGTTTGAATTTTCCTTCGGCTATGTTGTTGGGGTTTGAACCAATGCGGACAAACCCTTGGGTTTTAAAAGATGCTCCTCGTGTAATCGGAAAAATGCTGAATTTCCGACTTGCATGAGGAGTGTCTCTTTTGTCTCAGTGGTGACCATCTGGAGGTTGAGTGTGGTATTTGCACTGCCTTAACCCCAGAGCCCTGGTCAACTGCCGAAACAAATTGCTGATTAAAGGCCTGGTTAAGGGGGGGGCCCGTGGTTACTGCTACCCTGACCAAAGCAGGCCCTTCAGGAGCAAAGAAGAAGGTTCCTACAGATGAGAAGGTGCCTTCCAAGTGCCCGGGCTGTCAGATCCAAAGTCAATGGATCCGACTCCAGCCAGGGCAGTGTCGGATCCGAGAGCTTTGGATCCTAGATTCTCTCAGGTGTTCACCCCTGGATCAGACTCCAGGTCTTTAGATCTGACGCTATTGGTCCCCACCCCCGGATCCAAGGCTCCGGAGTCGAGACCCATGGATCCAAGGATGGGTGCGTTGACTACGGCTCTGACCATCTCGAATCCGAGAGATTCGAGAGCAGTTGCCTCTGATCCACCGGTCCTCTCTGTTCCGAGCAGGTCTGATCCGAGGCCTGTGTCGAAGCCTATTGTAGTGGAGGAGTTTCCCTCCGGTCCATTGAGAGTAGAGCAGATGTTTTCACCCCCTCGCAGGTCTCATTTGAGGGAGTGCAAGAGGAGGTCCTCGGAGTCCAGACACCGCTCCCCACCCAGGTCTTCCATCTCATCCAGATCGTCCAGGAGTGTTTTTCCAATGGATATGAACAGGATGATGCGGTCCTTTCTGAAAGCTTAGATGGAGTTTGGTCTTCTGGCTTCCCCAGCCCACAGGTCGGGGATCCAGTCTCCCACTCCCCATTTAATCACTCCTCATCCCACCTTTGGTTTGGATTCCCAGGGACTGGTGTGCAGCGTGGAGGCGACGGGAGTTTCAGGCCCCTTTTGGTCCCTACCCCATCAGGATCAGCAATTAGTTCTCTTCCTACATCTCCAGGACAGACCATCCCTCTGGGCCAGGCTGCTGATCTGGACTCCATGGTGTTGGATTTGGGTCCAGGTTTATCAGACCGGTCTCTGCCCCTAGGCACTTCGGCTTTTGACAGCTCTGGTCCGGTGCTGTCCGGTGGAGCAGAGGGTCTTGGGGGATCTACCCTCTCTTCAGCTGTGGTATTATCAGCAGGCGAGGGGGACGGGACCTCCTCCAGTCCTTCCACTTTCTGGATGGCAAAAAGGTCCTTCTCTGCTATCAGAGTTGCCTCCCCCGCCCACGGTCATCCTACCCAGCAGCAGTATCTGAGAGGACCTACTCATCTTGCTTCCGGTCAGCCAGTCCGGTCTAACCACCAGGGGGAAGGGGCCTTCCCCATAGGAGACCCCCGCCTCTTCTGAGTCTTCCCTGCAGCCTCCTGTGGAGGAAGTTCTGAGAAAGAGGACGTCTAAGTGGAGACATCTTGACTCCCCCATGGAGTCTTAAACTGAAGATACAGATGCAGATGAACGGGACGAGTCCCCGAGATCTCCACCCGAGGACGTCTCCTTTGGAGACATACTTGAGATCATCAAGGCCAAAGGCAGTTGGTCTGCCCAATCCCTATCCTCTGAGGAAACTGTATTTCTGGTAGCTTTTGGTATGGGCCCATCTACCTCTTGGGTGTCCCTCCTGCTGACCCTCTTATCAATCTTGTGGCCACCAGGGCTTGGAAGGAGCCAGATAACATGGAGTCAGTGCCTAAGAAAGAGGACAAATTTCTCAGCCTCCCAGCAGATAAAAACTTCTGGTCCAAGGTGGATCACCAGTGGTAGTGGGGAGCTTAGAGTAGCCTATCTATCCCTGGAGGAGTGTTCCCAGCACAAGAATCTGGTAGTCTATTGGCCGTTTTGGGCCAATTTCTAGCTCTTTCAAGTCCCCCTGTATAAAACCCACTTTGGCACTGTTTTTGCGCTTGTTACTACTCAGCCAAGCTCCTCATGGTCCTGCAGAGTGGTGCTAGCAGCAGAAAGGCTAAAAGAGCGACTGCAAAAGTGTTTTTTTTCCTGCTACTACCTGGGCCACTGTCCGATCTAGCTAAACTGCAAGTATTTCTGCTTCTTGAACTGTTTTAAACTGTTAAAAGTTGTTTTTGCACCTGCACTTTTAAAGTTTGTCCTGTTTGTTGCATTTACCTGTTGAGGCTACACACTTCAAGTGCGCTAGCCTGTGTTACATATTTATTGCATTTTCCTGCTGTTTGTTGCAAAAAAAAAAAACAAAAAAATTATCCTTGTTTCCCATCTTTCCTGACCTAGAGTAGTCCAAATACAGGCTTTGCTGTATTCTGGACTTTTGGAAAGTTCCTGTGTTGCCCATTTCCTTTCTTGAATAAAGGGAGGCTTCTTTGTTCACCAGTGGCAGTGGGGAGCTTAGAGCAGCCTATCTATCCCTGGAGGAGTGTTCCCAGCACAAGAATCTGGTAGTCTGTTGGCTGTTTTGGGCCAATTTCTAGCTCTTTCAAGTCCCCCTGTATAAAACCCACTTTGGCGCGGCTTTGCACGATTTTGCGCATAGCTCTGCTTAATTGGGTTTAAACCATTTTCGGCTCCACAAAGTCTGCTCTTCACTTTTTCCCTTAAAACTGAACTAGTTCTCATAATAAACACCCTATTCCTACTCTAAAGCCTGGCACTTACTCACTAAAGCAATTATATAAGTCAGCACTAAAAAATTAAAAGCACTACACCCTCACAAACTCCCCTTGAATACCTTGTTCCCCATTGGCCCTTTTTTCAATTATAAAGGAATTTCCAATACTATTCTAGCATGTCCAAAGGTCAGTTGTCAATCTCCTCTCCTGTCCAGCTGGTGAATCTGGGAATCTTGAGGCAATGTTACAACTGCCTCATGTACACAGACAACCCTCTCCTCCTCCCAACAAATTCCAACACATGTGAGAGATGCAACCATATAGCCAAACTGGAGGCTAAGCACTCTCAACTCAGTACTGGCATAACCAGTCAGGAGGAGAAGAAAACCACACTCACTACAATTCCAGTCTCACATAGACCTACCACGACAGCAAACCAAACACATAAACACACAAAAACATACTCGGAGGCTCTAAATAAAAATCTGCCTAAGCAGCAGGGACCTCCAAAGCAGACACCCAAGCAACCGCTACCCCAAAACAAAACACGTGCAACACATAGCTCACAAAGCCAGTGTGCCGAACAGTCACAACCCTTAAGGCTAAACAACACACCTGATACACTTGTAATAGGTGACTCTATCGTCAGGCACACTGACGTCCCGCTCACCAGACTGAACAAGGAGAAGGTCACGGTGAGCTGCCTGTCGGGCGCTAGGATCCGCCACATAACACAAGCACTCAGGTCACTCCAAGGCAAGTGCAAATATGACTCAGTCATTGTCCATGCTGGTGTGAATGACCTGAGACGTACCTCCCTGGACTACATGAAAAGAGACATAGAGGAGCTCTCTGAGCATGTAGCCCAGGCCGGTATGACCCTGACCTTGAGTAGCATCTTACCCTCACCAAGAATGATGCCACAATATGAAGACAAGATGATCAATTTCAACAATTGGCTTAAGTATTGGTGTCATTCAAAGGGGATCCAATGCTTGTCAGCCTGGGATGACATGCTCGACAAGCCACGATGCTTTGCTAGGGACGGATTGCACCTGTCACCCCTGGGCTTTCGGATATTGGCAAAGGCTCTTGCCACCCCCATAGTGCCTTTTTTAGGCAAGGCTCAAAAGACAAACCCACCTCCATAGGTATCACAAGGGATAAGAAACCAAGAGTAATGCTACTCAATGCCAGAAGTCTACACCTCAAGATGCACGCACTCGAAACTCTCCTTAGCATGGAGAATCGATATCTGTGCAGTAACAGAAACCTGGTTCAAGGCTCCTGAGAGCACCCCAGCACTACCAGGTTATACCTCATACCATGCTTTTCAGCCCCAAAACTTGGACCGAACCACAAAAGGAGGGGGAGTATCAATATTTGTCAAAGATAACCACACCTCCAGGTTGGTGGCTCAGCACGAAGCATCAGAGACTATCCATGTGCAACTAACAGTGGGTAAAACTGCCTTCCAGTTTATAGCCTGCTACAGACCACCCTCCCAAACCCAGGAACCCCACTCGGCCTTCCTGAGATCACTGGAAAATATGAAGGTCTCTCCAAACACCATTATATTGGGCGACTTCAACTACCCAAACATAGACTGGGAGCATTACTCTAGCTCCAACACCCTAGCCCAAAGGTTCCTAGAATTTATAAACTCAAATGCTATGGAACAACTTGTTACCACTCCCACAAGAGGGGAAAACATACTGGACCTGATCATCACCAACATGGGGGCTCTGTGCTTCAGACCAGAAGTGTATCCCTCACTGGTAAGATCAGACCATAAACTAATCTCACTGGATTTTCACATCCCGACCCCACCCCCTGCCCAGAAAACCACAGTGAAAAACTTCTCTAAAGCAAATTTCACACTCCTCAAAACTGAGGTGGAATCCTTCATAGCCCCCGGGCCTGTGGAAAATACGGCCCAGACCGCAGAATGCTTTATAAACGCATTCTATGAACACCTTCAGGAATGCATGGATCATGCAATCCCAAATAAAACCAAGACCCAGTCCTCCAAAGGCAGGCGTCCTGTCTGGTGGACCCTAGCCATAAACAAACTATACAATAGAAGGAGGAAGCTACTACATGATAGAGCAAAATCCCAAAAAGGGAAGGCATCTCTGATCAGTATTAGCAAAAAACTATGGGCACTCCTAAAATTGTCTAAGGCCAGCTTCGAGAGAAAAATTGCACAGGACACTAAGGATAAACACAAGGCTTTCTTTAGTTATGTTAGGAACCTGGGTGGGAATTCCCAGATATGCTCAGAATTAGTCCAAAATGACAAAAAATACACTGAACCCACAGACATTGCCAACATCCTAGCTGACAGGTTCAGCGCAACCCCCCACCACCAAAAGGGCAAATATCTATCCCAGCAGAGTGCTACCCCCCTGACATCTCAGATGCTCAGGTAAGAGCCGCCCTCTCCAAAGCAAAAAACACAGCATCAATGGGACCAGACGGTGTCCCGGGCTGCATCCTACATAAACTCCAAGAAGAGCTAAACCCAAACATAAAACTACTGTTCAATCTCAGCCTTACTACAGGATATGTACCCAGAGAGTGGCATACAGCAACAGTGGTCCCTCTCCACAAAGGTGGTGCCTCAACGGATCCTGGAAACTATCGCCCCATAAGCCTGACTAGCTTGGTCTGCAAAGCTATGGAAAGGATCATCATGGACCTCATAAATAAAGATATTGGGGATCTACAGACACTGGATCCTACCCAGTTCGGCTTTGTTAAGGGCAGATCCTGCCTCTTAAACCTGGTCGATTTCTTTGAAACAGTCACCAAGGTCATTGACGAGGGGAAGGTGGTCCACACAGCCTACCTGGACCTCGCAAAAGCCTTCGATACAATACCCCACTCGGGCATTATAGATAAGCTCACCATCTTAAATATAAACCCCTGTGTCACTAGATGGGTTGCAAACTGGCTCAAGGACAGAACCCACATGGTTAGAATTGCTGGAGCCATGTCAGACTCCAAACCAGCTACAAGTGGCGTCCCACAAGGCTCAGTCCTGGGACCTCTCTTGTTCGGTATATATTTCTCTGAGGTACAGGCCAACACGGAAGGAAAGTGGCTGACCAAGTTCGCAGATGACTGCAAACTAGGCGCCATAATTGACTCTCCAGCCGACACAAGCATCCTACAAAAGGGCCTCATAGAAACAGACAACTGGTGCCAGAGCCATGGCCTCAAGCTAAACGCCAAAATGTGTATAGTCATCCCCCTTGGCAAAAACAAAGTGCCCACAAATTACCACATAGGTGGTAATCCATTAAGTACGGAAGAAGTAATTAGGAACCTGGGGACCCAAGTTGATAGCAATCTCTCATTTGAAAACCACGTGGCCAAAGTGGTTAGAAAAACATTTTATATAGCCCACCTAATCATGAAGGGATTCGCATCTAGATCAGGGGAGGTCATCGTGCCTCTTTACTCATCCCTCATCAGGCCCATAATTGAGTACAATGCCCCTTTTGGGATGTACCTTACCAGACACCTGCAGCAACTGGAAAGACCCCAAAAGTGCCTCACCAGGAGGATCAAAGGGCTCAAACAGATGCCATATGCTGCCCGGTTAAAGAAACTCCAGCTCTACTCAGTGGCATACTGCCTGCTCATAGGCGATCTGTGCCTGACGTATAAAGCCATGTCCAACCCGGAATTAATGGACATGCTGCACCTCAGAAAATCCAAATCCCATCGAGCTACGCACTCGAGAGACTTGAACCTCAGCACTGAAATAAATAGGACATGCTGAAGGGACAGATTCATAACCCAGAAGCTTCCTTCACTCTGGAATAAAATCCCAGTCCAGGTTAGGCAGAGTCCCTCATTGACTCTCTTCAAGAGGAATCTTGATGAGTGGATGGGAGATTGTAGGTTTACCCCAGGTATCACTTCTGTGTCACTGTTAGACAGAGGCACAATATACTAACCTCGAAAAAGGGCATAGCAAAATTAATTTAAAATGGGTGGCGAAAGCCAAACACACTCTGGCTAGGCTTATAAATGCCCTAGGGCAGATAGCCTAGTATGAACCTATGAACTTTCCTCAAGGGATCCATGTCTGAGGAGGATTTTAAGGTGTTTTCTCCCAAGCTGGCCACCCTTCATTCAGTTGCTAATTCATCCATCAGGCTAATTTCCAACACAGCGTAATGGTCCTCACGGGCGGCAGGTTCAAGCATTGCCATTAGATTTAATGCTTGACTCCACGTAAGCAGGTTTGCAGAGGTATTCAAGACATCGTTTATCAATGCCCCCTTTGATGATTCCACTCTTTTTGGTCACAGCATTAGAGAAGTTAACCCACATTGAACAGTAAGGGAAGATGTTGGCCATCGGGATCAGATTTTCTACCCCTCAAAGGTCCTTTTTTAAGACCCAGAAGGGGAATAAGAAAATGTGGTTTCGGAAGGCGCAATCTTCCTTCCAGGATGTTCAAGATGATTCCTCTTCCAGGGGACAGGGAAGAGGTTTAAATGGCAGATGTCACCCTAGGGGCAGAGGAGACCTGCAGAATCAAGGTTCCAGGGAGCTCTTCTCTGAGAAACCTTTTCAGCGTCCCTGAGATGTTGCCCGAATGTCCTTCCCTGGAGGCAGTCAGAGGTCGGTTATCTATGCACCCTCTAGCTTGGGCAAGTATTACAAATGATCAATGGGTGCTAACCATTATATCCAGGGGTTATTGCATTCCCTTTTTGAATGGCCCCCCGAAAACCAGAACTCTTCCAGACCTGCTACCCAGTCAGAAAGAGTTGGCCCAACAGGAGGTTGTGAACCTTCTTTGAAAAAGTGCCATCCAAGAGGTTCCCGCAGGGCAGAGAGGATCCAGAACTTATTCCCACTTCTTTTTAGTTCCAAAGAGAACAGGGGACCTACATCATATTCTGGACCTCAGTTGCCTGAACCTGTTCATGTAGAAGTCGAAGTTTCAGATGGTCACTGTGCAGTCGATTGTGCCCCTCTTGCACAGCAATGACTAGATGTGCTCAGTGGATCTCCAGGACGCATACTACCATATAAAGATCGACCGACGGTCCAGGAGATTTCTCTGCTTTTGCTTGGGAGCCGATCACTTTCAGTTCAGGGCCCTGCCCTTTGGTCTCACCTCAGCCCCCTGGGTGTTCAAATGCATGGCAGTGATGGCAACTCATCTCCAGCTGCAGGGACTCCAGGTGTTTCCCTATTTGGACGATTGGCTCAACGGCCCCTATAAAGCATATAACTATTGGACAACATACATACCTTACTCTCCCTGTTCCATCATTTGAGAATTACAGTAAACATGGTCAAGCCCTCCTTGATTCCTACTCAACATCTAGAGTTCATAGGCAGTCTGTTGGATACCACCATGCAGATTGCAGCCCTTCCTCTTTGCCGGGTGTCTCTAATTCATGCCCATGTTCAAGTTCTGCTGGAGCAAACATGTTCTCCAGCTTCTCATATTCTTAGGGCTCTAGGGTCCATGGCGGCTGCTATTTACATGGTACTGATGGCATGGTACCACATGAGAGTTCTACAGTGGACCTTTGCAGTTCAGTGGTTAGCTTTTCTGCACCCCCTGTTGTTCTCCATTTGCCTCATTCCAGTGTGTTAAAAGCATCTTTTGTGGTGGATTCGCTCACCAGACCTCTTAGCGGGCAGGTCTTTCTCACCACTGATCCCCATGACCACTGTCACCATGGATGCTTCCCACCTAGTATGGGGGGACATTTCCGGGGAAAGACGGTCTAAGGGATGTGGTCCCCCTCAGAGACCAAGCTGCACATCAACATTCTGGAGATGAGAGCAGTCCTTTTATCATTGCAAGCTTTTCAGGATTGCCGCCCTCTGGGAACGATTGCTGTTCTATTGGGCAACATGGCGGTTGTCTGGTATATAAACAAGCAAGGGGGCACACATTCTTTTCTTCTTTGTCACAAGGCCATGAGGGTTTGGGAATGGGCAATGTCCATAGGGCACTTTCTCATTGCAACACACATTCCCAGCGCATCCAACGTGTTGGTGGACAAATTGAGCAGGGCTATTCTAACCTTCACGAGTGGTCCCTGAATCCAATGGTGGCTCAACAGATTTTCTGTTGGTGGGAATATCTGAGCTGCAATCTGATTGCATTTCCTCTCAAACACAAATGCAGAAAATTCTTTGCATTGATCCCCCAGGGGAGGAATTCCCCAGGGATGCGCTCACTCATGATTGGCCTCTGGGTCTCCTGTATGCCTTTCCCCCATTGCCATTAATTCCCAGAGAACTTTAGAAAGCCAGACGCCTCAAGACGCAATTGATCCTCATTGCCCCTTCTGGCCTCGGCAGGTGTGGTTTCCCCCTTCACTTGAGGCATCCACCCTGGGTGCTTGATCCAAATCCAGATCTTATATCTCATCCATCTCTGCTCCCGCTCCTGAATCTTCAGACCCTGTGTCTGACAGCGTGATATGTCCACTTCCAGTGATTTTGGCTAAGTCCAGGCTAGCCTCACCCGTGAAGGATATTATCCTTGCTTCCCAGAGGTCTTCCAGTAGGAAGGTATATATCAGTAAATGGAAGAGATTTTCTATCTGGGCAAAGAACAAAAATCTGGACCCCTTTTCAGGTTCCATTCCTGAGATCCTTCTCTTTCTGACTTCTCTATTTAAGAAAGGGGCCAGTTTTTCCACGATCAAGGTTCAATTGGCAGCAATTTCAAATTTTCATCTTAGCAATGATTCTACCTTTTCTTCTCAACTCTGCAAAGCCTTTTTGAAAGGTGTTTTTCTATTGTGACCCCCTGTTAAGCATCCATCTCCTCCATGGGATCTGGCTTTGGTGTTGCAGGCATTAACAAAGCCACCCTTTGAACCGGCTGCATCTTGTGATCTCAAATTTCTTTCATGGAAGACTGCACTTGTAGTGGCAGTAACTTCAGCAAAGAGAGTCACTGGGCTGCAAGTTCTTACAATTAAGCCGCCCTACTTAATTATCCATAAGGACAGTGTGTCTCTGAAACCAGAGCCATCTTTTATGCCCAAGGTAGCTTCAACAGCTAATCTCAATCAATGTATTCATCTCCCGGTATTTTTCCCTAACTATGCCAGTGAAGGGGAATACATTCTGCACACCTTGGATGTTCATCGTCAACTTCATTTCGGTCTTCATAGGACTAAGGAATTTAGATGATGCTCATCGTGTTATACTGCTGCAGTCATCACACTTGGGTTATCCTGCTGTCAGGCGGTCCCGCAGTCGGCCAGAGTGCCAAAGTCTTGGTCCGGCGTCGGTTGCTTTCGCTTCTTCCCTGACGTCAGAGCACCAGGGTTATATAAGATGCATCCAATGCCATGTTCTTCAGTCTTTATCTGCACCAGTAAAGGCTCGTTCCACAAGAGCGGTGCCTACCTCAACTGCATTTGCAGACTGTCAATCCTTAGATGACATTTGTGCAGCAGCAATGTGATCTTCTCCTCACATGCTCATCTCCCACTATAAGTTGGATTTAGTTTCTAGAGGAAGGGCTTCCTTTGGCTTCACGGTTCTTTGGCATGTCCTTCCTTGAAGCCTCCCAGGATTCAGGTAGCTGGGGACTCTGACCCTAATGTGAGGAATGGTGACTAAGATAACATCTGATTTATAGTTATGTACTTATAACTTGGCGTCTGTGTTATCTGTAGTCACCATTCATCACAGTCCCACCCTCCAGCCCCCTTACTGAGAGATTAGCAGGATGTTGGTGGTGGTAGTTTTGGTCTGTCTTCTTTCCTTATGCAAACTCGATCTGAGGTGTTAGAAGGCAGCAGAGCATCATGGGAGGGGAGGAGCTTGAGCTAAGCTGTTTGTCTGAGTATGCTGACTCGGATCCGATATCGGATCCAAGACCCTAACGTGATGAATGGTGACTACAGATAATACAGATGCCAAGTTATGATAAGTACATAACTATAATTTCTTATTCTAATATGTCATTGTCACATTCATCATTGGCTAATGACCAGGAGACAATTCAAGAACCACTACTTTCTGCATACTTTAACGCATAGTTTAGTCTTCAGTTAGAGTGACTTTTTCTCCATTTCTGTGTGAATGCTTGTGTTTCCTAAAGTAACCTAATATATTGCAGTGAAACGTTTTGTGAAGGCAGGGGTATTCTTCATTTAAGACTTCCAAAGTACTAGCTCTGCTGTTTTGAGACCTCAGTTTCGTGACTGCAAAGTTAATACTGACTTCCTCTAAATTGGTTTCCTTGACAGAGCATGGAAAATTTTTAGTAGAACTTGAGTTGTAATATAGATAGTGTTGCTGAGACACTTGCATGAAGAAGATAGAGTTCCAGTGCAAGTAAATACCTTTTTCATGCATAACAGTAGTCTCTGACATTCTCTTCGGATCAGTCAATCCAGTTTCTGACCCCCCCCCCCAAAAAAAGTGTTTTGTTTGTGTAGTAATACTGCCATATTAATTACAGTGAGAGAATACAGCACGTGGAACAGTCAGCTAAGGTTTTTCCTTCAATTCCCTAAGGAAAATCAAGTAATTCACTGGTTGTGCAAGCCCATTCTAAATGGCAGGCTAAATTGCTGCTTTCTTTTTATCTGATACTATATAAGATAATGAGATTGTTCGACCTCCAGCCAGGGGCTAAGAGGTTATTGGTGATTTTCCTGGAGAAAAAGAAAGATTAGTGTAGCAGTTGAACACCTTAGTATGTGGAATTGGTAGAAGGAATAAAGACTCAGGAGACTCCTTTCTTCCAGATGAACCTTCTCTTCTTTATTGTTTTGATATCCGTGGGAGTCTAGTGGTTTCTCCCCAAGCACTGTTCAGTGTTCTGATACTGTTTGCTAGAGATGTGTTCCAACTGTTTCCAGCAGCCTCTGCATCCTTCATAGTTCAAGTGTGAGCAGCTGTTGTGGAACATTTGCACTGGTTTACTTAACCTTTAGTGTTTCAGTACAGTGAGTTATAGAAGAGCTGTATGCTTTAGGAAAGAGAAAACCTACTTGCCATGAGAAAATTGGTGTAGTTAGGAAGTACATCATTGTTATAAATTGTTGACTGTTTTTAATGGTTGATTGCAATTTTGTGCTGCTATTAATTAACTCTTACGTTCACTCTGTTTAATCTGCCTCAGCTAATTTTTAAGACTCACTTTCATGTAAAAACGCAAAAGCCTGCTACATTTTATTGGTGGAGCTATTCAAAAAGTAATGACATAGAAGCCTTTAAACCTTTGTTGCTCATTCAGAGTCTTGTTTAAGACCTTTGTACATCTCAAAAACATAGAGTATTAGTTTTAGAGGCACAGAACTTTTGAGAAACAGCAAATTTCTTACTAAGTGCTATTTTTTTTCTGCTACAGGCTAAGAGTATGTGGGTTGTGAATGATCTTATCCCTGCAATATGGCTCCAGCCTCCCCCTGAATTTCTCTTCTCTTCAGTCCTCTTACTTTGCTCAGCATCACCCATGTGTTTAACCTCTCTGGGCTGGGATTGCCAGATGACCAAACTGCCAACAAGTTGCAGCATGAGAGTGGACCTGAAAGCTGATACAGTGAAGCTTGCTATGTTATAAGGAATGCCTTTCCTGTAGTGTGCTAGGGTATCTTGACAGGCTGCTGTGAAGCATGATGCATGGCTCCCACGTGTGAGTCTTGATACAAAAGGAAGAGATGACCTTCCACGTCCCAGCCATTCACCTTGCCTGCCTTCCCATTCACAACTTTGGTTTCCTGCAGGTAAAAATGTCCTTCAAGTCCCTAGAAGTCATAAAAGCTGCAGATGCTTTGAGGCGTATCTTAGATTTTAACTAACTTTTGACTTATTGATGACCTGAACAAAAAATCGTGAGTAAGGAAATGTATTCGGTCTTTCTTGGAATAGTACCTGCCTTCCTACCCCTCCAAAAAGGCAATTACCTTCTGTGTACCACTCAGGTATTAGATTGGGATGAAAAGTGAAACAACAAATGGCCAGAGGCATTAATTATACTGCTGAATGTCTGGGAGAAGAAACCAAAGGACTTAGATAAAAATCCACATAGAGAAAAGAAGTGCACATAGAAGGATTGAACAGCCAAAAAATTCAACAGGAGAACCAAGTGCTGCTATATGGCAACACTACTCAGTGTAGCACTCTGCCAATGATTAGTTACTGTCACACACACCCTGCTCAGGCCACCACAGACAGCTACTTACTGAGTGCACTGCTGATGCTTGACTATTAAAGAAGCTGAAAATTAGGCACTTTACTTCTGTAAAGCCAGAATAATAAATGCTTATTTTAAACAAATGACAGTAGTGTCGAGAGCCAACAAAAACACAAATGAACCAAACAGTTCAACATCCTTGACCACTGGAACCAAACGATACCACCACCAATGAAATAACTGTCAAACAACATTGATAAAAATGAAAAATATCTATAAAGCACTGAACAGCCCAAGTAAATGACATCACAAATAAAAATTGACATTTGATAATCTTATTGCTTTCATCCCAAATCCTGTAACCGGGACTTCTTCAGAGATAAAAACACATCATTTTAAAACTTACTTGCATACGAATAACCCTCCCTCAAAGTGTTACATCATAATGAATTCTTAAAGACATACGAACATTTAAAAAAGAACAGTTATTGTCTATTGTTTATAGTTTAGCATGTGGGATCACTTCAATTTCTGTTTTATTAAGAGAATGTATTTTAAAGTTGGTAGAGTATGATTTTGGTATGAAGTAGTCTGGTTTTGTTTGGGTATAGTTTTGTTTTTGTTAGTATGAGTTGTGCATTACTGAGCCATGTTTCAACGGATGAGAATGTTGTTTGGGTTATATGTCTAAGGTGTGTTTGATTCTTAGAGGAGGAAATGATAGTTGAGTCATCAATGTATTGGATAATAGTACTTTGGCAGGAAGCGGTAGGGAGGTTATTTATGAAAATGTTGAAAAGAAGGGGACTGAGGATGGAGCTTTGTGGGACCCCTGTTTTATTGGGTAGATATTGTGATTGAGAGAGCCTTGCCATTTTACATACTGTTGTGTTTCAGATAGGTAGCTTGAAAACCATTGTAGAGATGTGTGTGTAAAGCCTAGTGAAGATAGTTCATGCTGAATTTTGGGGTGTGGCATAGTGTCACATGCCTTTGATTAGTCTAGAACTATTGCTGAGGTTAGATGGCCTATGTTGATTGTATCTGTGAAGGTTATTAGGGTTGCTGTTATACTGTGTACTAGTTTGAAGCCATGTTGGGTGGATGCAAGTAGGTTATTATGAGTAAGGTAGTCAAGGAGTTGCCTGTGTACACGTTTTTCTAAAATTTTGGAGAGTGGAGGCAGGGTGGATATGGGGCTATAGCTGGCTAGTTCTGTTGATTTTCCTCCTTTATGTAAGGGGAAGGGTGACAATTGATTTTTTCCAGGTTGTTGGAACATATGATTCTAAGATGGATCAGTTTATGAGAATACTAACAGGATAAGTGATAGTATCAGCTGCAAGTTTTAAGTAGTTGGATGGGAAGTTGTCAGCTGAAAATGAGCTAGGTTTTATTTTTTGTAATAGTTGCCGTATGTAGTCAGTGGATACAGGTTGCAGTGGAAAGGATGTTGGTTTTGGTGATTGATATTGGAGTAATTTGGGAAGAGTGTGGAATTTGCAGTGTGTGGTTTACTGGGATAATTAACTAGGTTTTCTATACTTTCTATAAAATGGATATTAAGCATTTCTGCTATTTGAGATGGGGATTTGTCAGTGACTGGTGCAGGGTTTTATTTGATCCTGGGGTAATCAGTGTTGAAATAGTGGACCAAAAATTTTTTGGATTATTGTTATGGTCAGATAATTGCTGAGTAAAGTACCATTTCTTGTCAGCAGTTATATGATTCTTTGTTTACGCAGCTGCCTGTAGTTTTGTACTGATAGTTGATTTTTATTTTTCTGGGATTCTTTCCAGGCTTTGTCCCTATTTAGTATTAATTGTTTTGCATGCAGTCTTTGTGGGTGGCCACGGTGGTGCAGCAGTTAGCATTGCTGCCTCACAGCAAGAGGTTCTCCGGTTTGATCCTTGGCTGGAGTGCCTTCTTGTGGAGTCTGCATGTCCTTTCTGTGGTCACATGGGTTTCATCCAGGTGCTCCAGTTTCCTCCCACATCCCAAAGACATGCTGTATGTGGAGTAGACACTCTAAATTGGCCTTAGGTGTGAGTGCATGTGTGTGTGTGTGCTTTCTGTGGAAGGTTGGGCGCCGGGTTAGCAACTCAACACCATAAAACTGCACTGCCAGTCATGAGCGGACAGGTGATCCGCTGTGGCGACCCCTAACCTGGAAAAGCCGAAAGAAAAAGAAGAAGTTTTGTATGCAGTCTGTGTAAGCCAGGGTGCATGGTTGTCTTTGGTCTGTTTTGTACAAAGTGGGGCTAGCCTGTTGAGGGTATCTAAGAATAGCTTATTAAAATATTTATCTGCTTTGTCTAGGTGGAGTACCTTTAGTAAGGACCAGTTTAGGGGTTTTAATATCTTAGAGTGTTTGGCTGAAGTTGTTTAAATTGTGGGAGGTTTTATAGTTGTGTGTTGGATTTCCACATTGTTAAATTTTGGGATGGGCTTAGTGTAAGGTATAATAGCATATGAGGATGGGTAGATGAGGGCAACACCTCCTGCTTTTTTGTGGGTTCTGTCTGTTCTTATGCTGTATCCTGGCAGAAGTAGTTCACTGTCCTGAATATGTGGTTTTAACCACATTTCAGTGATAGCAAGTATGTTAGGGTTGTATTGGATTAACCATGCATGGAGGTCTGTTATTTTATTACACATACGAGGAATGTTTAGTATAGCCAGAAAGAGTGAGTTGACAGAGGGTTTACTAGGGTTGTGTAGGGCAGAAGGAGGTCCTGGGTTTGGGTGAACATCGCCACATTTGGATAGGCACAAGAGTTGTGAGAAGTGATGTATTATATTATTGCTTCTTTTATTTTTATGAGAAAGTTACATGTACAATTTCCGGGATGGTGCAGAATTTTGTACTTTGTATGGTGGAAGATATTTGAGGTATTAATATGATTCTCAAAGCTAGTGCTGGATGTTAAGGAGTTTTTGTAGATGTTGATATTTTTGGCACTTAGTAAAGTGCTTTGATTTAGAATAACGAGAGTTACTATAAAGCCGAGTAAACTGGTAGTTTAGGAGTAGGGATATGGCATTTTAAGAGATGTTTGAGTGAAACATTTTCCCAACAACTGCTTCAGAGGTTTGTCCATGTATGCACAAGCACTTTACTGACATCAAAATGAAACACTTCCTCCAATGACACCTTCAGTAGTTTGTTCATTTATGCACAAGCACTTCAATGACACCAAATGGCCGAGTTCTGTCTCTTGTTACTTGATTGTTGAGATATTTAAAAAAATGTGAAAATGATATCTATATAAATTAATATCATAAAAATAACAGTTAATGTCTATTTACCTGCACTAGATGGAGTTCAAATATTAATGCAGTTGAGTTTGCTATTGTGTAAGCCTTAAGAGAAATCTTTTAAAACTTTGTACATAGCATGTTTTTGGAATTATTAATGCAAATATGAACAAGCAATATTTGACACCTAGAGGCATCAGTAGGAGTTAACTGCAGATGCACCTGGAGGCATCACTCAGATGTTATGAGTAACTGTGTAAACTAAGCCTATCTACAGGTTATGTCTCTGAATCCTGGAGCACTGCAGTAGAGATTCCTGTCCTCAAGAGTAGAATCACCATGGACTCTGGAAACTACAGATCCATCAGCCTTAAGATTCTTATCTATAATGGCATGGAGCACGTTACCAACATCAAAAATCTGATTAGGCGCGACCCACAGCAATTTGGCTTTGTAAAGGGTTAAGTCATGCCTGCTGTGTCTTGTAAGCTTCTTTGAAAAGGTTACATAGTGGACAGGAAGAACACTGTTCCTGTTGCCTGTCTTGATTTGACAAAGGGATTGGGCATCATACCACATGATGAAATTGTAAATATGCTTATAGCATTCAACAGTGCTCTCGATGGATAAGATGGTTCAAAGACAAGAGTGCACATTGTCAGTGCTGGTGATAAGAATTTGTGTGGCACTTATTTCTCTGACCTGAAGACTTAAAATTGGTGTATGATGTTTGCTAATGACTGCAAGTTAGGTGTGGTTGTCAATTCAATCCAGTTACTTTTAAACAAATTAACATGAGGCAACATCTAGCGTCCCAGAAAAGGTCTTAAACTAAATGCTAAGAAATACGGTATCATCCTTTTTGGGAAACAGGAAATTGCTTCAGCCTACTGCATCATTAACACCCCATTGTTAAACAAGTCATTGATTAGAAACCCAGGCATCTGGGATGATAGCGCCCTTTCCTTTGATAACTATGTTTCAACAGTAGCTTTGTAATCCTTCTGTATCTCGAAACTAATTGTTAAAGGCATCTTTTCTAAAATCAAGGAAGTCATTTCTCCTTTATACTCAATCCTGGCTGATCGGTTATAAAATATTATGCACATGTAGACATGTATCATACAGGACGGGTCTACTTTACATGGTTGACTTTCATATGGCCGAGACCATATGATTAACTTTCGGAAAGCCAACCATGTAAAATAAACACAACGAACACTTACCTTAAAACTCTTAGCAGGGGGGCAAGCCCACCTCCACCCCCCCATAAAGTATACCAACTCCAAGATCACACTACTGTGCAGAAGAGGGAAATTTTCCCATTCAACACTGTACAGAGATGGCTGTTCCCCATGGTCAGCTTTTCAAAAGTTGATCATATGGTCTCGGCCATATGAAAGTCAACTTTGTGAAAAGTCGACCATGTGAAGGGGACCCTAATAGACATATCAAAAAAACTTGAAAAAACACTGAGGTTGCATACAGAAATGATTTCTGGCCTCAAAAATCTTAGCTACCAGGATAAACTAGAAACTTAGTCCTTGAACTCATTGTTTAAGGTCCTGAGGGGGATTTGTGCCTCGCTTACTGTGTCCTCAGCGATCCTTCTATCCTTCTCCTCCTTTTTCTCGCTATGTCAGATAGGGCAGCCAACACTGTAACAGTAAATCTCTACTTACATCAGGAAATAAAACTAAATGAAGTGATAGGTTGATTGCCCCAGCACCTTCTTATGGTCTGAAATAGGCACCCCCCACAGGTCAATTGATGTGATTATATCATCCTGCAAATATAACTTGGACAACTGAAAGGGAACTCTTAAATTTACTTTAAGACATACAGGCCTTGCCCTCCTTGGAAGGTGTGGTAGAGCCTGAGAGTGGTTAAGGGCAAGATGTACATGGCCTTTTATCAAATCGTCTTGCATATCCTGTGATCCTGTTATGTATTCTGTACCTGTTGTACAAACCAGAGTTTTGGGAGTAAGCGAGACTGTTATGCACTCAGTGGATGTTATCTGACCAGAAAGTTTGTTTTCTGTATTCCTGAAGACTTCCCTGCCAACTGCAGTGTTTGTTTTATGCTGCCATGATTCCTGGGCTGCAGTGAAACCCCAGCTGTAAATTGCGATTTTTGCCTTGGGGGATTTGCATCAAGAAAGCTTGTCATTTTTTTTGTTTGTTCTGTTGGTGTGAAGCAGGAAAGATGCTAGTATTTGTGTGAGAGTCCACCGAGACTGTCATGTACTATGAAACAGTAAGCCAGTGGTTTCTAGCTGGTGCAAGCTTTCATAATTTTCTTCTACAAATCTAAAATGCGGACTGGACTTTGCTGAAAGGCTAACTGTTATTCTTTTATTTCATACACTGACATTTACTAGAAAACATCTGTATATTTGGACTTTGCTGCATTGAGCTGCTTTTCTGTCCTGCTACAGGAGTGCTCTTAACCGAACTCGATAATGTACTGTTTCAGTTTGTAATTAAAACAACAGAAGTCATGCTGGATATTTTGTTAAACCTTAGACTGTATCCATGGTGATAAAACTACCCCACAAAAGAAATGGAATGCAGAACTTCACTGGAATCATTAAAAGACTGTGTAGCAGTAATACCCAGTCAGGCCCATGACTTAATTTTCAGAAGCGATTTCTCCAGACTTTAAAATGTTTGAGAATGCCTGTATGAGAAACCTCAAGAGCCAGCAAGAGATGGAGAAATGGGGGAAGAACATGTCCCCTTTTTAGAATTGGATTTTGAGGGGGTGCAGGAGATCGCAAAAGGTAAGCAGTTGCAGGTATTGTAACTTTTTCAGAAAATAATAGAAACTGCTTGGGATCTATGTCAGAAGATGCTAAAGCAAATACATAATTGATAAGATCTAATTATGTTGATTTAATTTTAAAAATGGTACAGTGGGAGATTTCTTCCCTAATAGAGATTGGAAGCAACTCCGAGTTGGTGAATAAAGAACTGTCTCAAAATAGTTTGCTACCTGCTTAGCCATGTTTTGAAATGTAGTTGGCCTTATGACGTAATACGTAAGGTGTCTAACATCAGATCAGAATATTTTTGTTTTTAGTCCTACCATAGTCTTCAGAAAAGACCCGATTTTAAGAGCTTAGCAGAAAATTTTGTTTGACAATCAGCACAGAGGATTAAGGGTATGAGCTATTAATGAGCTGCTTCCTTTAGTCCAGGGTTTGATTCCCTTGTCCTCCAATTGCATGCTGTGTGATTCTGAGCAAGTCAGTTAACCAGACAGTGCTGTGGATCAGTTAAGCTTGTCTCCTTAGTGGTCCCCTGAGCTGCATGCCTATCAGCTACCTATTAATAACTAGTGACTTGGTTTATAGGGTGGAAAAATAAGGAGGAAATATGATTAGTCAAGTATTAGTACCATTGCCTTTAATGGAAACAGTACTGAAGCTGACTCACAGACACATTTTTTTTGGGGGGGGGGATTGTTGGGAGTAGAAAAGACTAATGAAAAGAAAGCAGAAAGGTTTTATTGGCTGGCGATTTTGAAAACTATTGAAAAATATTGCGTCTCCTGATCGAAGTATGAGAAAACAGTCCCCTGTAGAGAATTTCACTTCCTATATTAGTGCCATTGTCTGTAATTGTAATAGTGATGCCATTTGACAGATCTGTAGTGGCTACTTTAGTTAAAATTAGAAAGGGACATCAAGATACGTAGTTGTAAGAATAGACTTTGCCAGATACTACCATGAAGCAGCAACACTTCAGAGAGTTTCAGCAAAAACTATTGCTAGTAATTTAATGCCCATGCTTACTATGCCAAAAGAAATCTTGATGCACCAAAAAACAGTTATTTACTATTTTTGGAAAGAAACATGTTGACTATTTAAAATCAGACAAGTTAGGATTTCTGCATGTGACCCACAAACAAAATGGAACAGTAGAATGTTTCAGCAAGACTTTAAAGAACCATGATGAGATAAATCATGGTTAAAAGTGGAAAGAATAGGGCCAATTTTCTCCTATATTTAATATTTACTGGTTATGAGGTACCCTCCAGTTCTCCACAGTATTTACCACATTTAACCTTTATATGAAAGGCATTCCAGTGGCATACTAGACATGGTTCAAAAAAGTAAACAAAAACAGCTTGTAAGCAAGATTCTACCCCTTAGCAGGTGTCAAAAATGGATGAAAAACTGGCACCTGTCCTACCCGTTGTGAAAAACCACATGGAGCAAGCCAAGGATGCACAGAAACATGTTTTCAGTAAGTATCAGGATGACAGCGTGCCAGCATGGCAATAATGTGCTTAAAAAAAGTCTGAATGGCTGTCTCTGTTTCAGTTGACTATGAGAAGGAAATTAGTAAAACTGTCCACAGTAATAGAAATTTTTTTCTGAATGCTACTAAGCGGAACCAGTCTAGTGTAGTTTGATATAATTTCTCTGCCTGGAGAAAGGTGAAAATAAAACGTTACCGAATGTCAGAAACCCAGAGGTAGACCATCAGGCAGGTGATCTTAAAAAAAAAAAAAAAAAAAAGTCTTAAAAATGGATTCACTGAAGAATCTGTCAGTGTCTAGAATGCCTTAATTTGCTTTTGTAATGGCTTATGAAGAATTTGAGAGTCACCAAGTTTGGTCACAATGCTGAAGATAGATGAGCTGTAGAAAGATTAGGGAAGATTTCACCAAAGAGTATCGCAGATTCCCTTGATTGAGCATGCCAAGGAGAAAACAGTGATTTCAATCCTTAATGGTTTGTTCCAGTATAAAGTGCTTCTTTTGGGTTTACACAGCATCCCACTGCTTTCCTGTACCTGGTCATTAAACTGGTACAGCCTCACATACTAAACTGCATCCCTAACTTTGCTTCTGTAGCTACGATATTACCTAACCTCTCAAGACTAGAGCACCATTAAAAATTAAGTGGACATATGATACTGAGTGGGCCTTTATTGTCTTAAAGATAAATAAAGCCCAGTTTCTATAGGGGTCCTGACTTCTGCCTGCAGATTGTGATTGCCCTCTGCTGCTCTTCATCATTTTTGCTTTACATTTCTGTGAAATAACCAGTAAGCTGAACTCATAAAACTTTAATTTGTTTACGACAGCTGAAGTTATGCTGGTTATTTATTTGAATCTTGCAATAAAACTGAATCTCTGAGTACTGTTGTCCCATAATATATATATGCATACATATTAAATTTATGTAATTATTTATTTATTTATGCCATTTGTTTACCAGGAAGGTCCACTGGGCTGACGAGAGCCCATTTTCAGTGGAGGGCCGGGGAGAAAAGCCCCACTAGATTAATACAATAAGGAAAACTGCATTACAATCTAGAGGTGGCTACCACAAGGTAGTTACAATACTTACAAGCATTACTACAAAACAAATTATGGCAGTGAAGTGGTAACTTAGATAGAAAACTGCATTACAGTACAGAGGTGACTGCTGCAAGGTAGTTACAATATTTACAAGAGTTTCTACTATACAAAGATAGCAGTGAAGTGGTACAACTTACAGCTACAAAATGTAGTAATAGAATAAAGCAAAATGACAAAAAGGTGATTTTAGATGCAGCAAAGATCATAAGTTAATTAAGAGGAGACCAATACAAGGACTAATAATATGAGAGAGAGGTTAGGTAACAGCATTAGAGAAGGTACAGCAGTTGCAAATCCAGTTAGAAAGAAGATGGTTTTGAAGGGCAGTTTTGAATTTGAAGGGGGGGGTGGTGTTTAGAACATACAGAGGAGGGGAGATCATGCTAGTGCCTGACCATGGTCCAGGACTGTAGACGTTTATCACCTGGGAGGTTTGGTTTATGGACTTGTAGTAAGTTTTGATTTTCTGAACGTAATGACCTACTGGGGGAGTAAGGGGTAAATAAGGAGCTGAGTGCAGGGCAGTCTTGTGGTTTGTAAATTAGTCTATGAGAGGTAGTTAGTTGGAGGTGTAGCAGGAAATGTGGGAATTCAAGCCAGTGGAGCTGTGTTAAGGCTATACAGTGATGGGTAAAATAACAACAGTTGGAAGCAAATTTGGTGGTTATGTTGTAACAGGTTTCAAATTTCAGTTTTAAAGAGGACTGCAGGTTAGTTAGTAGAGGAGCACCATAGGTTAGAGAAGGAAGCAGGTAAGAGAGGGCTAGGACTTGTTTAGTAGTAGGGGAGAGGAATTTATGGTGCCTCTCGAGGAGGCCAAGTTTTTGGGTTTTGGAGATGTTGGATTGGATATGTAGATCAAATTTTAGATTGTTGTCTATTATAACCCCCAAGAGTTTAGTATTAGCAACAAGTTTGATCTTTATGGAATTCAGTGAGAGAATGTTAGTCTTGGAAATTGATAGAATTATTCTTTTTAGAGGTGAGCAACATAAGTTTTTATTTTTTGTTTTTTTGGCGTTTAAGGACAGGTGATTTTGGCATAGCCAAGATTTAACAGTAGAGAAAGCTGTTTGGGTTATTTGTTGTAGGATTGGGTGCAGAACAGATTATGTTTGAGTCATCAGCATATTTGACTAGGGAGGAGTGAGGTAAAGCTTGGTGTAAATTGTTAATGAAAATGTTAAATAGGATGGGACCAAGAATTGTGCCTTAAGGGATGCCAGTAGGGTTGTGGAGGTATGGAGAGATTGAGTACTGCCATTTGAAGGCATGTTGTCTATTAGAGAGAGAACTTTCAAACCAGGCACAGGATGAAAAAGACAGCCCAGTGGAAGAGAGTTGAGAGATAGTGATGGAATGGGATATGGTATCAAAAGCCTTTGATAGATCTAGGAAAAGGGTAGATGCTATATGGCCAGAGTCATGAATTTTGTTAATGATATCTAAGAAGGATAGGAGAGCAGTAGGAGGTACTGTGGCCAGGACAGAATCCATGTTGTGTTGGGGGAGGGATGTTGTTTAACAGGTAAACTAGCTGTTGTTGGATACATTTTTTGAGAATTTTGGATATTGGGGAAAGAAGAGCAATAGGTCGGAAGTTAGAGATGTCAGAGGAAGGCCCCCCCCCCCCCCGTTTGTGGAGGGGAAGGCTAATGGCTTTTTTCCATAAAGAGGGAACATAAGATTCTTGGATTGACCTGTTGATTAGAATACTAATTGGATAAGCTACTGATTCAGCAGCAATCTTGCGGAATTTGGCGGGAATGTTGTCGGCTGAGTTGGAGCAGGGTTTTAGCTTTAGTAAGAGTTTTTTTTTATATATGAAGTAGAAATGGAGGAAACATTAAATTCTATATGGCTAGGAAATTTTTCCTGGTTTTGAGTAGGTAAAGTTGGGGGTGTGCTATATTGAGGAAGGTGTGAGGAAGAGAGTGAGTTGAGGTTAGGATTGCTAGGAAGTGGGGAGGAAAAGGAAGCAGTGAGATTAGCTATTGTATCAATGAAATATGAGTTGAGTTTGAAGGCAATATGGTCAAATGACATATCGAGGAAGGAGACAAGGGTTGGTTTTAGTGCCAGGGTTCAGAAGATTATAGAAGACCAGAAAAGTTTAGGGTTATTTTTCCTGTATGATTGTAGGTTCATGAAATATTGTTACTTATCTTTTCGGATAAGTTTTTTGGATTGGTGCTAAGTTGTTTATAGTGGATAAGATTAGAGGGGTTATTAGAAGTAAGCCAGAGCTTCCAGGCTTTGTCTCTGTTTCACATGATTTTTTTGTAGTTCTGGAAAGCCAAGGGGGCATGATTGGCTTTGATTCTGAAGGGTCTAGTAGGTGCCAGGCTGTGGAGAATACTAAGAAATGAATTGAAATGAAGGGCGTCATCTAGTGGCAATGTTTTGAAACTGCTCCAGTTGTAACCTTTAAGGATAGTATTGAATCTAAGGGGGCAGAATTTGTTTAAGTTTTGTGTCACTCAAATATTTTGGATTTTAGAGAGAGATGTGCAGTCACAAATAGTGTAGGTTAGGAGGTGGTCACTAAAGGAATGTGGCAGGGTGCCGACAATTTGATATTTGGAGGGGTCTGAGACTAAGATCCAGTCTAGAATTGAGCCTTTATTATTTTTGAAGTTATATCTAGTAGTGAAAGTAATTATTTGAGTAAAGTGGAATAGATTCATACTATTGGGGGATCAGATAGTGGAAGTAGCTGTCCAGTCAATATTCATGTCATCTAGTATAATGGTTTCATTTTTTTATTGTATATGAAATCCAGGAAAGAATGTCTTCTAGAACTGGGATGTTATTCCCAGGAGGAGTATAAATGGCTGTAATATGGTTTTTTGGAGTTGTTAAGGTCAAGAAATGATGTTAGGATTTCGGCATTATGGAATTTAGGAATAGTATTGGGAAAGGAGCATATGTTAAGGGTGTGGGGTAAATTAAGGCAACACCACCTCCTTTTTTATGTTTTCTGTCAACCCTGATTACACTGAAATTTGGAGGAAGGAATTCAGAGTCCTGGATGCTTGGTTTCAGCCAGGTGTCAGTGGCCGCTATGATGTGAGCTCTATTTAGAGTTAGCCAAGCATGGAATTCAGAGGTTTGGTTGCAAATACTTTGAAAGTTAATGGTGGTTATATGGAGAGCTTTATGGAGGGAGGGACCTTGGTTATGGTGAATGTCCCCTGAACACATAAGGGAGGAGAAAAAGTGAAAAAAATTGAAAATAGAGAATGGATGAAAGGAGGTAAGGAACTGCACTAGAGTATTATGATTGTAGGATAAATAAAAGTAGTGAGTATTTGGGGTTTACTACACAAGAGTGGAGAATGAGGGTAAAGGCTAGCAGAGATATGAGAGTAGGAGTGACCTTTGGCCAATATGTGGTGGACTTGGATTATGTATGGAAGTTAGGGAGTAAGGTCCTAGTGCTATAAGGTTAATGAGTAGTGGCATAGCTAAGGAGAAAGGTCATAGGTAAGTCAGGTTTCTTGCTAGGGAAAACTTTATGGGAGGTGAATTTCAGAAAGATGAGATTTAGGAATTGGTGTAAGGAAGAATGGAATGAAATAATAGAAATGGAAAATGTGTGAGTAGAATATGTAGTAGATGGTTATAAAGGTTGGAAGATAGAGGCCTGTGGTGATAGGAGATTATGGGAGGAAGTGGGCATGATTGAGGGAGGAAGTGGAAGTGGTGAAGGAGAGAATAAATGTAATTGATATGGGGGTGGGAATGGGGGTAGGGTAGGGAAGTGAATTGAGCCCGAGTGGCACGAAGGGCAAATGGAGCAAGAAGACACAGACCAGCCACGTTCATGCAATAGGAAAAAAAAACAATCAGAATACAGCCTCTAAATCCAGGTATCCCAAAGAGGTGGGTGAACTGCCAGGTGAAGCCTTGCATAGATATGTTCTTAGAAGCATGGTTTCCCACTATATGTATTAAAATACCCAAGCAGTAGTTTCTGAAGGAGTGGAAAAAGAACCTACTATAATAGATGTTACTTCGGAGCCGTCTCAGAGCCACAAAAGAGCTAGGTCTCTTTCTTTGGAGCCGATTTGTTCGGTGCCACAATCACCATTACTTCAAAGCAAGTCCAGTCAATGCTCATCTTCCCACTCCTTTCGATCCTCGAGGTTATCAGATCAGGATGTGGAGAGAGTGGTTAGTAGGTTGCTTAAGTCACAGGCCCTTGCTAAAATGCTTTCAAGCCCACCTCAACAGGCTTCAGCTCCATCTGCTTTGATTTCGATTTCTCTTCCGACTGTACTTACTTTGGAGCCGGAGTCCATGGACACCCCAATAGTAGTTCCTTCAGCTCTGATGACATCCTCGTTGGCTCCGACATTGGCTCCGATTACCTCGATTCTTCCTCCCATCGAGGTATCTGGGTGCCGAAGCTCTCTCGTCGGCTCCGAGGGGGGAAGTAGCATCGGACCCTTGTCTGACCCCACTGTCCCTCTCAGAGTATTGGCTGAGTTGAGCTCGGCACCCACATCGGCCTCGGAGCCGTCGCTCTCGGCGCAAGGTGGTATTCCTGTCTCTTCAGAGCTGGATCCCTCCTTGTGTCAAGACTTCGAGGTCATGCGAAGAGTGCTGTCTCCACAGACGGCTCCACTATCGGTTCCATCGGCTCTGTCCCCCTCGGTGCCTGTGACAATTACTGCTCCTCCTCCAGCCCAAAAGTGTAGGGAACCTATGCCCCAGGACAACTCATTGGGTGAACCCTCTTCTTCTGAAGCCTCCCCGGAGCATTCTGAGCAGGCTCCCCAGAAGAAAAAGTGCAAGAGGAAGCACCTAGGCTCCCCCTGAGTCTGTCACCTCAGATAGAAACCTGGATGAATCGAAAGGGTCCTCAAGGTCCCCCTCTGAAGATGTTTCCTTTTTGGACATCCTTGAGAATCTCAGGCAGAGGCGTAGCTGGACTTCCCTAGCCCCCTCCAAGGTTGAGTCTGTATACCTGGATGCATTTGGTTCCTGACCTTCCACCTCCTTGGTGTCTCCACCTTTTGATCCACTCATGTCTGTAGTGTCTCGAAAGGCTTGGTCATCTCCAGATTCCATGGAACCTGTCCCGAGGAGACCCAATAAATTCATCACAGCTCCCCAAGATGAACAATTCTTAACTAAAGGTGTCCCAGTTGATGCCATGGTGGTAGCAGCAGCCACAAAGGGAGAGTTAGCTGAAACCTCCATCTGTCCATCCACCGAATAAAGACTCTTGTATGGTGGACAGATACAGGAAGCGAATGTTTTCATCAGTGACCTTCTACCTTAGGTCACTGAATGATCTTTCCTACTAAACTTCAGAGGGATCTCCTGAAAGAGCTTGAAGATACCCTCCAAGATCCCACAGCTGAGGGAGTTTTAGCCAAGGTAGCTACCCAGCTTACGACTCTTAATTCAGTAGTCAACTCCTCCATGAGGCTCATTTCATACGCAGCCGATGGAGCGAGTAGAGTTGCAGGAACAGGAGTAGCTCTTAGGAGACATTCTTGGCTGTGTCTGTGTCAGTTTACAGAACCTTTCAGAGCGTCCTTCAGCAATACCCCCTTTGATGGCTCCTCTCTCTTTGGGCCTCAGGTGAAAGATACACCAGGTGCCAGCATGTAGGCAATATGCTGTCTGATGTCGGAGTCTGTTTTTCTACTCCTACCAGACCATACCCAAAAGGTCAGAAGGGTGGAAAGATGTGGTTTCAAAAATCCCAGGGACCCTTGCCTGATACACGTGGTGAATTTTCCCCCAGGTGCAGAGGGGAAAATAATAACAATGGCAGACTCCACTCTCGTGGCAGAGGAGGGTCTGCAAAATCAGGGTGACAGAGATAACGTTCTCTTCCAAATCAACATCCCTGGAGGGATGCCCAACTGCTCAACTCTGGAGCCAGTCGGGGGAAGGCTTTCATTGTACCCAACCACCTGGCAAAATATTACAAAAGACAAATTGGTACTAGCCATTATATCCGGAGGTTACAAAATTCCTTTTCATCAACCCTCTTTTGTTTCAAAAAAATCCATCCCAGATTTCCCACCCAATCCAAGGGATCAGGCAGTCACAGAAGTTTCAAGACTGCTAGGAAAAAGAGCCATCCAAGAAGTCCCTGCAGACCAAGTAGGATCCGGAACTTACTCAAGATTCTTTTTAGTGCCCAAAAAGACAGGGGACTGGAGACCAATTCTGGATCTCAGCAAGTTAAACAAATCTGTACAAAAAGAAAAGTTCTGGATGGTAACACTGCAGTCCATTCTCCCCTTTCTGGGTCAGGACAATTGGATGTGCTCCATAGATCTTCAGGACGCAGACTATCATATAAAAATGGACAGATGGTCCAGGAGATTTTTACTCTTCTGGCTAGGGGCCAGTCATTACCAATTCAGAGCTCTGCTCTTTGGTCTCACCACAACCCCCCAGGGTGTTCACCAAATGCATGGCAGTAGTCACGGCTCACCGTCAAGGATTCCAGGTGTTTCCTTATCTGGACGACTGGCTCCTCACTGCTACCACCAGGCAACAACTCATAGAAGCACGAGATTACACAATCACATTCTGTACTCAGCTAGACATCACAATAAACTTCGAAAAATCTGCCTTGTTGCCCTGTCAATCTATTACATATATAAGAGCAGAGCTAAACACAAGAAAAATGATTGTAAAATTGCCTCAGGAAAGAGTTTCCATTATTTGAAAACAGGTGTTACTTCTCCCGAGGAGCAAAAAAATTAAATTCAGTTATGTTCTTCAAGTTCTAGGGTCCATGGCAGCAGCCATTCTTCTAGTCCCCTTAGCACGCTTTCACATGAGAATCCTTCAGTGGCTTCTTTTCACACAATGGTCCCTCCAGGAATTACCCGTGTCTCACATGATGCTAATTACGGAATCTTGCAAACGACACCTTTCCTGGTGGATGGTCTCCCCACTAGTTTCTCAGCGCATATCTTTCATGGAACCCCATCTGGTCACCACAGTGACCACGGACACTTCCCTGATAGGGTGGGGTGGCATTATCTAGGGAAGACAGTCCAAGGCACTTGGCAACCTCACGAGTACCACTTGCACATCAACATCCTGGAGATGAGAGCAATGCTCCTAGTGTTGCAAGCTCTCCAAGACTCTCTCCCTGCCGGGATTATTGCAATACAGACGGACAATATGTCAGTGGTTTTGGTACATCAACAAACAGGGCGGAACCAGGTCTTACACCTTGTGCCAAGAGGCCCTCAGAATGTGGCAATGGGCGATTTCCTCCCAACGTTTTCTGATAGCAACGCATATCCCTGGGACATTCTGATAGCAACGCAGGCTCAGCAGGGCTATTCTTATGCCTCACGATTGGTCTCTGAAACAGGAAGTTGTGGATTTTATTTTCTGCAAATGGGGCCAGCCTTGCTGCGATCTCTTTGCCTCATCCCTCAACAACAAATGCAGCAGCTACTTCTCCTTTCCTTCTCCTCCAGGTCAGACACCCAGGGATGCTCTAGTCCACGATTGGCCTCAGGGACACCTTTATGCATTTCCCCCCTTCCCCATAATTCCAAAAGTCATTCAGAAAGCAAAATCGTCGGGTTGCAAAATGATCCTCATTGCCCCCTATTGGCCTTGACAGATTTGGTTTCTGTTCCTTCACCCTCACCTTCTAGCCCAGCCTTGGATTCTGGACCTAGTACCGGACCTCTTGATTCATCAGTCAGGCGCGCTACACCAATCTCTCCAATCTCTCAAGCTCACAGCTTGGTTACTCCACTTCAAATCCTAGCCAAGCTCCCCAATATTTCCCCAGCATTGCGGGATATTATTGTTTTTTCCCATAAGACAAATAGAAGGAAAGTCTATGCTAGCAAATGGAAAAGATGATCTTACTGGGCAGAATCCAGGAATTTAGATCCTTTTACAGCTCCTGTACACGAGATTTTGGACTTCCTAGCAGAACTGTTTCATTCTGGTGCAGTTGCTGCTACCATCAGAGTACAACTGGCTGTCATTTCAAATTTTCATGTTGGCGTTTTTAACTCCAGCATAATGTCTCACAAACTCTGTAAGGACTTCATGAGAGTTACATCTCTACATAGACCCCCAGTGAAAAGGCCACTTCCACCTTGGGATCTCAATTTGGTTCTTGCCTCCTTGATACTGCCACCCTTTGAACCAGCGGCATCATGTTCCTTGAAGTTTCTCTCTTGGAAAACTCTTTTCTTAGTTGCTATTAATTATGCCAGACGTGTTTCAGAACATCATGCACTGTGTGTTCGCCCTCCATACCTAGTTTTTCACAAAGACAGGGTTTCCCTGAGAACTAACCCATCTTTTCTATCTAAAGTTTGTTTAGACCACAATTTGAATCAATCCATTGAACTCCCTGTCTTTTTCCCTAATCATTCTAACAAGGCAGAATACAGATTACACCAATTGGATATGCATAGACAACTGCATTTCTGTCTCCATAGAACTAAAGAAACGAGAAAATCAGATCAGTTGTTCCTTTCATTTGCTAACAAGGCCTTCCAGTTTCTAAAGTAACATTGTCAAAATGGTTATCGGACACCATAGTCCATACCTACCACTTGCGACAAAAAGATCTTCCAACAAAACCCAAAGGTCATTCAACCAGGTCAGTAGCTACTTCGGTAGCATTTCAATCTAGATTGTCCATAGATTAAATTTGTGCAGCAGCTACTTGGGCAGATCCTAATACATTCATTTCTCATTACAAAGTAGATGTGGTCTCCCGGTGCAGAGCTTCCTTTGGTTCCACGGTTCTGAAGAGTCTGTTCCAATGAGCCACCCATTGAGGTGCTAGGGACGCTGTCCCATCCAGCAAGAATGAAGGCGAGATTAGACAACTTAACATTAAGAAGTTATGTACCTACCATAACGTTCCATGTTAGTTGTCCTTCATCTCACCTTCCTTCTTGCATCCCTCCCTCCTTCCCCCTTCCTTGAGGATTGAGAGGAGTTTCTCAATGGTTTCACTGGCTAATTTGTTTTGTTATTAGTTGCTTCTCAACCAAACCATGACAATTAACTGTATATCCAGGTTTATTAATGGATTATCTTCTATAATTATGTCTAGTGTGAGCTATCTCAAATGAGATCTGTGTAGCTGGTGCTGGTCATTCTGGGATAAGGGGTAGCCTCGAGCCAGTAAAGAGCTCTCGAGCTATAGTAAGTGGCCGAGTTGGAGCCAAAGATTGGCTCTGAACCCATCCAGCAAGAAGGAAGGCGAGATGAAGGACAACTAACATGGAATGTTATGGTAGGTACATAACTTCTTTTTAATGCCAGTTCTGCAGCTATTGTTCAGTACCTTACATTTTTGACCTTAAACCTTACAGTTTGAATTACATTCAAACAATGTCATGGGTACATATAAGTTAATAAAAGGAAAACAAACCACACTAACATTTCTTTACTGTTATTTCCTTGCCGCATGTGTATGCTTTCAGTTATCATTCACTCCAACATTACATTAATTGCTCAGTTCCTGCCTTTACTTAAACCTCAGTTCTCCTCTGAAGCATCATGTCTTGTTCCCACAAGTTCCATTTATTTCTATGTAATTTGTTCTTTACCTTTTCCAAAGATCCAACCTCCCAGTTCTCATATCTCCTTTGCAGTATTCAGTACTTCAGTTACATTTGGTTTAAATTTTGATTTCTATTTTCTAGTAATTTCTTACTGTGACTAGGCAATTTAAATCCTATGCCCCAGCTCAAAAGAATAATTCCTTAGTTACAAAAAATAGTTTCCACAAAATTTCTGAAAATGTAATCTGTAGGGAATAACATTCCCAAAAACATAATGTCCTTCATTACTGTTGTTGCACTATTCTTTATTGAAGGGATATCCTACCAAGATAAATGCATTCCAAATTCCCACCTCCAGCTGGAAGTGGTAACTACACCGAAGCTTACACTAAAGCCCTGTACAATCACTTGCATAAGTATATAGAATCTGCTGTACCAGAAAGAATCAAAGCCAGAGCCAAAAGTAAAAACAGTTTGCCATGGCGGACATCCACCATCAACAAACTTTACAATAAACCCAAAAATGTTGCTCTCCAAGAAAACTAAGGCAAGACCCCAACAATGGAAAAGCACCCTCCTCAGCCTCAGCTGGCAAATAAGACAACTTGTCAAATCCTGTAATGGCTTATTTGAGAAAAACTTGGCAAGCACAGCCAAGGATAACCATAAGGCTTTTTACAGTTACGTACATAGCCTAAAAGGTAGGACCCAAGCATATGCAGAACTAGTGACCAGCAGAATCACACACACTGACCCCACAGAGATAGCAAACCTGCTAGTGGATAAGTTTGGTGAAATTTCACTTCCTTATTCGCACCAAACCTATCACAAACCTTCACCCAAACACCCACCCTACATATCTGAAGAACAGGTCATCAAAGCCCTGTCCCGGGCAAAAAAACACAGTCTCTATTGGACCAGAAGACATCCCAGGCTGTCTTCTAAACAGTCTAAAACATGAACTAGCATCACCACTAAATGGTCTTTTTAATCTTAGTCTAACCACAGGCTTTGTTTCTGCGGAATGGAGAACAGCAACACTTATTCCCCTCTACAAATGTGCTCTAACAACAGAGACAAGAAATTACCAACCCAAAAGCCTGACCAGCCTCATCTGTAAGGCCATAGAATGCATCATTATGGACCTCATAAATAAAGACATAGGTGACCTCAAAACCTTGGATCCTACCCACTTCGGCTTTGTCAAGGGCAGATCCTGCCTGTTAAATGTAGTGGATTTTTTCAAAAATGTGACCAGGGCCAATGACGAGGACAAATCTGTGCACACAGCATACCTTGACTTGGCACAATCACACACTTGAGCATTACCGATAAACTTGGCAAATTGAATGTAAACCCCTTCATTGTAAGATGGGTTGCCAACTGGCTCGCAAACTGGAAACACACTATCAAAGTGGGTGACTCCACATCAACCAGCAAACCTGTTACCAGTGGGATACCGCAGGGGTCAGTGCTAGACCCCCTACTGTTTAGTATATACTTCTCAGAAGTTCAGGTCAAAACTAAAGGGTTGTGGCTGACCAAGTTTGCAGATGACTGCAAACTGGTTGCAACTATTGAATCCCCAAATGATGTCAGTATACTCCAGGAGGGTCTTGTGCAGACAAACAGGTGGTATCCTAGTCACCGTCTCAAACTGAATGCAAAGAAATGCATCATCATTCCCTTCAGCATTAACAATGTCCCTTCACACTGTCAAATCAAAAGCAATACCCTAAGTGCACACAAAGTGGTAAGGGACCTGGGATCACAAGTTGACTGCAACCTTAACTTTGACCACCGTGTACCTACTGTAGTAAGAAAGGCTTTCTACATAACACACTTGATTAGAAAGTCATCACCTCGAGAGCAAAAGAGGTTATAACCCCTCAATATTTTGCACTAATCCGGCCCATAATTGAGTATAATGCCCCATTTGGCATGTACTGTACAATGCACCTGCAGCAGTTGGAGAGACCTCAGAGGTTTCTAACAAAGAAGATCAAGGGACTCCAAAACGTGCCTTACACCAGCTGACTTAAAGTCCCTGTCACTATACTGTGTTTCATATAGGCTTCCTAGGGGAGACTTATGATTGGCTTACAGAGCAATCTGAGACCCAAACCTAATGAACATGCTGCATATATGTAAATCAAATGGGACGAGAGCTACCTGTTCCAGACACCTAAATACGGAATACAGCCTGCGACTTCAATAGGACATGCTGGAGGGACAGATTTATCTCCCCGCAACTGCTGCTTCTTTGGAATAGGCTACCTATTCATGTGAAACCGAGCACCTCTATGACACTGTTCAAGAGGAACCTGGACGAGTGGATGGGGCACTGTAAATTATTGCAAGGGATAGTGCCCACAACCCTCCTGGACATGGGCAGCCATTGCTAAATGCAGTCTATGGTATTACATTGAGATAAAATGACTAGGCTTGAAATGTCCTCCAGGTCAGTAGCCTAGTAATCTCCTGTCCTAAGATAGCCATGCACCCAGCTAGCATGCCAAAGCCTTAGGCTCTTCCAGGCACCACATGTCAGAGCTATGTCCTGCATCCAAGATATGAGGTACATAAGTGACATACTGGTGCTTAATCCCCAGAACATCTTTGCCATCAGTCCAAACACTTTTTGTATTCTGTCTGTCAAGTGATAGCTACCAAACCTCTGGCAAATAAATACCTTGTTAGGGACTTCCTTTTTTCATTTTGTTGGGTTACCTTTTACACATTAACTTGGCTAGGCTTAGAAAGGCCACTTGGATCGTTAGCCTACTAACAGTCTATGAATTTATGTCATTCAGAAAGAGAAAATGTGTGGGAGGCAGATTCTTCATAAAGTTAGACATAACAAGTGCCTTTTCTGCCTAGGTGCAGACCATGAATCAAATTCAATGTGCTATTTGTCAGGCTTTTCTACCAAAGACCCTGTGTAGCCATTTATACTTCTTTTTTATCTTGAGAGCCAACATCAGAAGTTATTCGCCCAGGGAACCACATTTTCTGAATCCACCCACCTGGATGTTCAGTCAACTTTTGAAAGGAAGTCAGAAAAGATACATTTAGAGATTTCTGCTGTCCAGCCTCTAGTGAAAAGATTCTACAGCATAGACAGATCAGATGTTATCTGGATAAAACTAAAGATGTTAGAAAATCTGAGTAGCTATTTGTTTCCTTTCTTGCCAAGAAATTGGTTTGGCTGTTTCTAAGCAAACAGCCTCCTTTTGGTTTTCTAAGGCCATTTAATTTCATTATTCTTTGCATGGTAAGCAGCTTTCTTCTTCTGTTCGTGCTCATTCTACCAGGGTAGTAGCATCTTCTGGTGCTTTTTTAAGGGTCTTGGATGGTAGATCCATTTTAGAAGCTACTACTTGGTCTTCTCTACATACTTTTACTAAACACTCCAAGTTGGATAAAGGGCCAGGGCTTTTGCCAGGACCATCCTTCATGTTTTATTTGTGAGGGTTCTTCTGTTGCTTTTTCCTCCCATCCTGTACAGTAGCGTTTTAACTCTTCCTTCAGTAAGGAATACTGCAGTGGTGCTAAGGAAGGACAACAGTACACTTGTGTAAGAACTTACTATAACAGTAGATATTCTGCTTTTCAGTGTTGCAGTATTCCGTCCCTCCATCCCCCTTTTTGGTTTCTGTTTCCTTGCCTTCTCACTAAGGGGCCCTTGTTTCTTCCCTTTCTGGATGCACATTACCCTTTCTTTTGTTCGTTTTGGGTTGCAGTTATTCTCCTGGGGCAACTCAGTTCTGAGGATTATGTACCTTAAGTCCTGGATGTGTGTATGATGCCTAGAAGGGCTTAAAGCTTTGATATGCTGGATAAACATATGACTTGTCACCTGTAGGATACCTCTTCAGTAAGGAATACTGCAACAGTGAAAAGTAGGACATTTACTGTTATGGTAAGTTCTTACACACCTGTACTTTCCCGTTTACCTCTCTGTCTCTTTCTCATTACACCCCCAGCATTTGCTGTGTACCAGAGGAAAAAAATTATCTGAATTGTGCTTAGGGTTTAAAATACCTATAAAACTCTTGCAAAAATCCTAATCTTTCAGGACTTTGATTGCTTACTTGGGAGCTATACAGATGCCTTCCCATTGTTTTTGTAAATTGCATTTCTAGTCTGTCTTCCAAATCTTTTCTAATTTTCTCTGACGATTCTTATAGTTATTGTGCAATATTTTATATGCCTTACTAATTGTCCATATTTTAACAGCAGCTTCTCTTCTAGATTCAACTAAAACTGTACTGTTTCCATCTGTAGAATCTGTAAGCTCCCTGCCTTTATCTGTAAGCAGCAGTACAGTTTGTCACAAAGATTGGATGTCCCCTAAAGATGATCCCACATTTCCTCCTAAAAGTGGCATCAGAACTGTCCTTAAGCTGTTATACAGCATGCTTCAAACATTTGCCCATTGTAGATGTTTGTGCAGCAAATTCTTGGTTTTCAGTTCTACTCTTCACTGAGCATTACTTCAGGAACTGTGATTCCAGGAGTTTGGGCCTCCTTTGGTACTGAAGAGTGTACGTACTTGGCATTCTGAGCCCCTTTCCTTTTGGGTTTCATACATCTACAATCTCCCTGGGAAGGTTTGATGTTTCGTTTTTTTTTTTTTTTGGGGAAAACCTTCCAGCAGTTAACTATGTCAAATGTCCTTTGACATCAAACATCACTGATATGCAGCCTTATTATATCTGTTGATTTGCAAGAACACCTTCTGCAGTAGGTGTCTGTTAACCTCCCGGACTCCCTGATTACAGGATGAAACTCATCATGCATCTCAAGTGGATTTTTGAGTTGAAGTTGAGTAAACATTTAATTTTATATTCTTGTATATTTTTTCAGGTTGTGTTCACTTGTTTCTTAGGCTCAGATTCTGATATGCAGGGCTGCTCAAACTCTTATGGTATACCTTGTTACTTCGTGATATAGGCTGGCAAGAGGCATGCTTGCCTCTAGTGTGGAAAGTGAATAGGTGTCAGAAATTTATCAAGCTGAAGATGCCAAGAATAGCAAATCCCAGCAGTTTCCCAGCACAGAGACCCTTCTTGCAACTTAACTAGTACAATGAATGTGTTATTTCTTAACAGTTATCTGTTGATTTATATGGATTGTTATCATGTATTGTTACTAATTCTTCAAAAATAACTCAAAGGTTGGCATTCTGGGTAATTTCTTTTACCTGCAAATTGTATCCCATTTGTGTTTTATTTGCAAAGGTGTGTTAATTTGATACCTTGAAGTAAAAACAACTACAGTATTTAAATACAGTGCATTGTTTCTTTTCTGTAGCCTTGTATCACCTCGTAGTGTCAGCACACTGAATCTGTCTGACAACAATGGAGTTTACCTTCCTCCTCCAGATTACCTGGATTCATCGTTAGACAGTGAAGCTACCACAGATAGCATGGATGAAGGAATGTATCCTTCACGAAGTGCTGCACACGGACCGCTACCACCTAAGCCAAATAATGCAGCAGCAGCTGTAAGTACTCATCATTTTCTTGTTCTCTGATGCCAGAAATATAAAATATTTAGAAAAGAGCTCTGGTACTACATCAGCAAGTCAAGTTTCATATGTAAATGAAGACTTTAGCTTATGAATACTACACTTTCAGTAATAGACACTTTCTTCTTCTTTACATTATTGTAGACTGGTTCCCCTAAACAGAACCTTGTAAGTTAGTACTACATGTTACTGTTAGCTTTTGCAATGCTAGATTGTTGCACAATATGAATATTCAATGAAGTAGGTTCCTCTACTTTAATAAAATTACACCTGAGAAATCTTGGTTTAAGTGTTAAAGTAGTAGTTATTAAATTCATATTGTACTGGCATGTCTTCTTGTTTTCTTCATAAAGTCTTGGTAGAATATATTTTCCTGCATTTATCCTTCCACTAAAATATGCTGACAGTAGTATTACATATTGTACAATGACCCCCTCATTAATATTCCAAAATGTGCACGCTGATTGGCCAGCGTGCCCATTGTAAATCCCACAATATACCAATAGAAAAAGGTCAGGTCGCCGGGACTTTTTTCCGTTGGTAAAAAGTGTCCAAAACCTTTTTTTTTTTTAAATAAATTAAAAAAAAAAAACAGAGCAATGGAGACTTTCTTTGGTCTGTTGCTTCTGTTTCAAAGCATTGATGCACTGGGTATGCGTAGGAATGCAAGTCCCATACGCATGCGCAGTACATCAACACAAGGAAGCAGTATACCACCACCACTGGAAGAACAGTAATGTGCCATTATACAAAGACATTATTTAATAAAAGTATTTTTTTCTTAAATAATGTCATTGTATAATAGCAGTAACAGACTCCGTGGTTGTGGTATATTGAAATTGACCCACAGCTGGCTTTATTTAATTACTCGGTCTTCACCCTCGTGATTAAACCATGCCAACCATAGATAACTCTTCAATATACCACACCACACCGTTGGTTAGTGCTTAAATATTTATCGGATCAAAACTGACCATAGTTTTACTACACAAATATTTAAAGAATGGAATTTGACCAATACTGTCTGCTTGTACTTGCTGCCTGTGTCTTAGATCGGTCTGTTATACTTTGTAAGAGTGACATTAATTCCTAAATGAAAAGCCTTGTTTGGTTAGAAGTTAATTGTGTTTTGTTGTATGCCATGTACTGTGGTCCAAACACAAGATGTATTTTTTTTTTTTGTGGTAAATCCTTTGATTGAACTTAAAAATGTTTTTAGTGAACTTAAATGTGGCTGTTTTAAGGAGAATATGCTAACATGACTACCAGTTGTTCACAGTGCATTTAATGTGTAATGAAATGCCCGTCATGTCTACAGGAGGCCACGTGTTTACCAGAGTAGCAGTTTGTATCATTATAGCGATGTTTGTCTCTCACTTTCTCTCAGTAACCGTAAAGAGTACTAAGTACTTGTGGCTACTCTTTGTGCACATACTTAACATTCTTATCTTGTCTGTAGATGGCATGGCTGTATACGTATGTAATTGTACTGCATCTTGTTTTAACAGTGGTTAGTATCAGAGCCAAAGCTGGCTCATTTGGCACCTGGTCCCACTCCATGATCTAGCCCCCCCGAATCCTGTGTTGAAGAGCACACACAAAAAAAAAAAAGGTCTGTTCTGAACTTCTCTACTAAGGAAGGAGAACAAGGTCCTAATGCCCTATACCCTTATGCTTCTATGTGAGTGCGAGAAAGAGTCTGTTTTCTGAGTTGGTGAGCTCCGTCCCTCCTAAGGAAGAGCACACTAGTTCTTAACACGCTCCCTTACTACTGCATGTCCCCCATTTACATGAGGATCTTGAAAAAAAAAATTACGATTGCATGCCTAGACATTTTGCACTCAGGGTATCTGCCCACTTCATCCCCTCCCAAGCTACTCTTTGGTTAATGTAGTAATAAGTGAAGTCATAGTACACTGCAAGTCTTACATTGGCAAGCAGTTGTCATCCTTACTACAACAGAGTAAAAAAATGTAACCAGATGAGGTTCAGTAAATGGTGTAGAAATTGTAGTACATTCTTGAACTGAAGTTGAACAATGTCTTAAATTATGTAAAATAACCCCCAGTTGGTTTCTGTTAAGATCTTAGCCTGCTGTGCAGAACAAGTTGGAAACCGTATGCTTTAATAGCATTTCTTCCTAAGATATAGAAGTGTACCACGATTGGGTATACAGAGTCCACTGTATGTACTCACCTCAGACTGTTTTTCACTCGGACGCTACATACATGTTGCACTGAAAAGTTTTATGTTCTGGTCAGGTTGTTTCCATGACTATTAATGAAATGTACTGATCTAATGTAGTATTTTCCATCCATTCTTTAATGGATAGATCTTCAAGTCTGACCTTGGATCTGACTTCAGACAACTCTATAGCTCAGGCTCCTCTCTGCTCACCTGGATGAAGACTGCAGTATTTGTACTGCTTTTGGCCAGCAGATCATTACTGAATGGTGCAACAAGCTTGTACTTGGGGGACTTTTCCCAACCCCTGCAGGAGACCTGTCCAAAGTTATGTCTGCAGTGTGTGGATCCTGCTCGTGTGCTAAAAAGCTTTCAGATGAACATAAACGGGAGAAGAGTAATGACAAGCTCAGGGAAAAGGGCAAGGTGTCTAGAGAGTGCTTTCCACCTTTCCTCATCGGTGAGTTCTTTGGCTATCCCTGCGAAACTGCCTAAAGCTTTAGCTCCTATCCCTCTCTCAGGTCTGATTGTCATTGGATCACAAACTCTCCCTTGCCAGAGCCTAGATTTTCTGTGAAGGTGGTCTGCCTTAGACTGTGCTTCCCTTTCTTGCAGGAGAGACCTGTGCACAGATCTTCTATTCCTCTCTCCACCTCTTTTTCTGACACATCAGCCTGGTTTACAAGAAGCCTGACAGAGCTTATCTGGATAGGATTATGAGGAAGTTCCTCAGGACCCAAATTCAGTTGGGGGTTCTCCCAGCTCCGACCCCTGTCAGAACCATGAGCTTTGGTCTTTTCCCATTACCTATGATAGTGCCTATGCTGATTCGACTCCCGATTTCAGGATTGTCCTAGTCTGATCCAAAGTCTGCTTTCAGTCCGGTGACATTTCCAGTGGGTCCGCCTCCGAGTTTATCTGATCTGGAAGAATTTGAGTCTGAACCATTGACAGTGCCTTGGCACTAGACAGTTTGGCTCTGACATTAGCCTTGTAGTAGAGTCAGATTGGTTCTCAGGACCAGCTCAGTTTGGAGGTTTTGGCTCCTATTAGAGCACTGTTGGGTTCTTCATTGCCTTCTGCATGCAAGTTCAATCAAGAGAGCTCTCTCCATTTGTTACGAGCAGACTTTCCTTAGTTTCTCATCTCTGCCTGTCCCTCAGCAAAAAGCCTTGGGTCCTGATCTTACTCCTCCTGTCTCTTCTGGGCAGGCAGTTGCCCTGAGCCTCGAGACATTCCACTTTGAGGATCTGCTTAGTCTTCTGAGTCCTGTCCCAAGAATCCCACCACAGAAGTCCTTCTGAAACATGCATGCAAGAGGAGGCACATTGATCCCCCAAGAGTCCCCCACTGAAGACACAGATTTTGATGACAGGTAGGGGTCCCCTGATCACCACTTGAGAATGTTTCATTTAGGGAAATCCTTGAATTCTTGAGACAGAAAGTTGGTTGGTTTTCCAAAGCCCCCTCCCAAGAGGAATCTGTGTTTCTTAAGGCCTTTGGATCTGGCTCATCATCTACTTGGTCTCTCTGGCCCATCAGATAGTGGATTTAATCTCTCACTAGGCATGGAAGGAGCCAGGTGCGACTGAACCTAGTCTGCATAAACCTGATAAGTTTTTTGTCGCACCAAAGGATTGCCAGCACTGGAGCAAGGGCCTGGAGGTGGATGCCATGGTATTAGGGTCAGCCACCAACAAGAACCAAAGAAAGCTTAGCTGTCCATCCCCTGACAGGCAGTGTAGGGCATTAGACAGGGATGACAAGTAAATTTATGCTTCAGCTGCCTTCAGTTTGAGGCCACTGAATTGTCTGGCACACATGACCATATTTCAGAGAGATTTGACTAACGGGCTCTCCAAATCTCTCTCGGAGTCCACGTCCATGGAGGACAAGAAGATTGTGGCTTCATAGCTAGCCACCCTACAAACCCTATCAAATGCCTCCATGCAGTGGATATATAATGCAGTTGAGGGTGTTTGAGAGCACCAGGCACAGGTATTACCATAAGGCAACATGCTTGGATCTGCTTGTGTGACTTTGCAGAGCCCTTCAAGACATCCATTGTCAAAGCCCCTTTCAGTGGTTCAGCCCCCTTCAGCCCGAAAGTTAAGAACACAAGAAGTGAGCAAGATGGGAAAACCCTTTCTGCTGTAGGAATATGGTTCCCTACTCCCCAGAGGTCCTTCTCTAGAAGCTAGAGGGGGTGTAAGAAGCTGTGGTTCTGGTAGTCCCAAGCGTTTTCCCGGACATTCCTGGAGATAGATTCCCTGGGCAGAGGGGGCAATTCTATGGGCAGAGGGGGCAATTCTAATGGCAGATGTCACCCATTAAGCAGAGGAGGCCTGCAGGAACCATTGATGTTCTTCGTGTTTCACTGTTGCAGTCATTACATTTGGGTAGTCTGCTGGCAAGTTGCCCTCAGTCAGCCTGAATAACAAAGTCTTGGGTCCTGCGTCGGTTGCTGTCTCCTCTTCCATGACGTCAGGTGGTCAGGGGTATAAAACATGCAGCCAACGCCATTTTAATCTGTCTTTCTTGCCGCGCGGTGCCCGAAGCAGAAGCAGTTCGCAAGTGCCGGTCGGCCGACTCCTGAAATTTTCGTTTTCGAGTTTCAGAACCAAAGTCTTCAAACTAAAGCTAAGTACCCTATTGGGGAAACTTTTTCTTGTTCCTTACCGATGTCAGTAAAAGTTAATAACTGTATTACTTGTGGGAAGCAAATACCTCATAAGGATTTTCATTTGTACTGTATTCCTTGCCTAGGCCCTGAGCACAACGTGCCTTGCTGTCGGTTTTGTGCTAAATTTAACCAACACACTATTAAGCGTCGGTATATTTTTGCATCTAAATACTTTGGTTCAAGATTTAACTATTCTGAAATTTCGTCGGTTAGCAATCCGACTACCGAAATTCACAAAACGCAAAGAAAAGACAAGAGACAGACTGTCAAGGTCCAAAACCAATGACAAAGCTTCTCCTAAGCCAGTCGCCGGTTCGCCGGTACTCAGTGAGGTGTTTTGGCAGCCCCCTGATGCCTGCTATTTTTAAATCGCAGGCCTCTACCAAGACCAATTCGGAGTCCAGTATGCTGCGAGATTCTCCAAGTATTGAACACGCGGATGTCTCTCCCTTGGATGGGTCCGGAGCCGCTGAGCAGGCACCGGCTTCTGAGGGTGTTTTCAGGCTTAAAGAATTGTATATTAAACCGACGCCTTCATCAAAAACAAGGCCAAAACCAACTTCTATGTCTAAAAAACTGACGCATGAGCCACGTGCTCAGGCCCCCATGCCTAAAAAACAAATGATCAAAATGGCTGAGAATTTAATTACCTTGATCAGGGGTTCCCAACCCTCCTGCTAAGAGGCCTAGGCGAGGCACTGATTATGAATCTTCAGATCAGGTTTCCATTTCTTCTGATTCCTCTTCTGATCAGGAATTTTCTATTCCACCTTATGAGGACTCTGATGCAAAGAATCCATCCCTTCTGCTTCTCCTCCTGAGGATTTTTGTTTTGGAGAGACTTTGCATACCTTAAGGGAACATTTTCATTGGGAGAGTCAGGATTTCACAGAATCCAAAAAGAGGCTTAGGGATTTTCTTCTTCTTCCTCTGCATAGGCCTTTGGCTTTACCTCCTGTTTTCGACATTGTTGATGATGTTTTCTCAGAATCAAGCATAGCTCCTGATTCCCTGCCTCCGGCTCCTAGTAAGCCAGACAGATATTACAGGGTTCCTGACTCCCACAAGTTTCTTTTCAAAAATCCTACTGCTGACCCTGAAACAATTTCTGAGGGTCTCACGGGTGTTAAGGCTTCTACTTCTAAAAATCCTACCCCTTCTGAAAGAGACTCCAGGACGTTGGATAGATGGGGTAAGAAGGTTTATATGTCTGCAACCCTAGCAATCAGGGTTTTAAACTGTCAATTTCATATGCTTAAATATCAATAGCATGTCATGGGCTTACTGAAACAGAAAATTATGTTGATTTTTGATTGTGTGAAAAATGGAGTTACAGGATTTATTGCATTCAGCTGAACAAGTTGGAAAGCATACTTTGCAATGTGGTTTAGATTCCTTGGAGGCCTCTTGCAGGGCCGTCGTAACTAGATCTGTGATAAGAAGGCATGCTTGGCTCAAGGAGCAAAATCTGCCTGATCATGTTAAAGCTAAGTTGCTGGATGCTCCTTTACAGCAGAAGAAGTTTTGAAAAAGATGGATGATAAAGCTAAATCTACACAAACTGTAAAAGATTTCTTGCAAGTGCAGCCACCCAGGTTCAGTAGGCACTGGCCTACTAAGAGCTGGTCCTTTCAAGTACCCAACAGAGCTGCTCAGGTCAAAAACAGACAGTCCAAGGGCTCCAGGTTTCAGTCACAAGGATCTTACAGGACAAAATAATGGAGTGCCTCCACCTCCAAATCAGGAAGTAGCAAAGCACCACCCTACGGTAAACAGTCTGAATGACTTTCCTCGGCCATTTCCAAGCACTTATCTTTTGGCAGCCCCTTTGGGGGGAAAACTAGCACTTCATGCTGAAAATTGGCATCTAATTACCCAGGACAAGTGGGTCCTAAATATAGTATCCCAGGGGTACAGATTTAATTTCCACACATTGCCAACTCCAAACGGATGGCCAGATCTGCCTCCAAATCAGTGGGCAGAGGCCCAGAAACAAGTCGTGTCCCTCATGGATATGGGGGCTATTCAGTCAGTACCAGAAAAGGAAAAAGGACAAGACTTTTATTCAAGACTTTTCCTGGTACCCAGAAAAGACGAATCATGGCATCCAATTCTGGACTTATCCATTCTAAATACTTTCTTGGACATTCCAAAATTCAAGATGCTGACACTACAACAGCTACTGCCTATGCTAGGCAAGAATGCCTGGTTGGTAACTCAAGACTTAAGAGGCTTACCTGCATATCCCAATCAGGGAATCTTGCAAAAGATACCTCCGCTTCAAAGCAGGCTTTTTGCATTACCAGTTCTCTGCACTTCCCTTTGACTTATCTACTGCACCCAGGGTCTTCACAAAGTGCCTGGCACCAGTGATTGCATTTTGCAGACAAAGAAACATTGAAATTTATCCTTATCTGGATGATTGTCTAATTCAGGCAGAGGACAAGGACACTTCTACAACATCTGGCGTTTGTAAAAAGGCTTCTAACATGCCTAGGGTACACCATAAATGAAAAGAAATCACAAATGGTACCCTCTCAAATAATTACATTCCTGGGTGCAAGCTTGAATACAACTGCCCAGATGGCTTACCTCATGCCTGCCAAACAAGTTCAGTTGATAACATACTTCAAACAAGTGGCCACAAAAACCCAGCTATTTGCAAGACAAGTTCTGCAGGCTTTGGGGTTCATGGCATCCTGCATTCTACTAACTCCATATGCAAGACTGCATATGAGGAAACTTCAATGGTACCTAAAAAGCTTATGGAGTCAACATTGTCACAGCCTGGAAACAATGGTTTCTCTCATTCCTTGCCTGCAAAAGGAGTTCCTTTGGTGGGCAGAGGCCTGCCACCAAAACAAGGGACTGTCATTCACTCTACCCCCTGCCACTCAAACCCTGACTACAGACACATCAGACTATTCTTGGGGGCCCATCTGGCAGGGAGATGCATTCAGGGCAAATGGAGCCCAACTCAGATGCACCTACATATCAACAAGAAAGAAATGCTAGCTGTACAGAATGTTCTGACAGCCTTCAAGGACTTCCTTCATCCAGAACAACTACTGACAAAGACGGACAACACCACAGTTATGTGGTACATAAACAAGCAGGGGGGTACCCACTCCTACCCCCTTTGCAGACTAGCCATGGCCTTGTGGAACTCAGGCTTGACTTACCAAATACATCTACAAGCTCAATTCCTGCCAGGAAAGCAAAATACTCTGGCAGACGACCTAAGCAGAAATCTTATGGACCCACACAAATAGAAACTGGATCCGCAAATCTTCAGCATGTTAACACAAAAATGGGGGAGCCCAGACATAGGTCTTTTTGCCTCTCCCCAAAACTGCCAGTTAGACAAATTCTGAACAAGAATTCATCACAAAAAAGCTTGGAACATGGATGCTCTATCCATCAGGTGGAAAAACCTATCAGTCTGTGCCTTTCCACCTCTGCCTCTGCTCTCCAAGGTTTTACTAAAAGTCAGACAGGAAAAACCAAAAATGATTTTGATTGCTCCAGACTGGCCTTGCCAACATGGGTACCCACTTCTAGGGAATATGTCACACCTTCCTCTGTGGTACTTGCCTCAGACTCCTCATCTATTGTTTCAGCAGAACTATCAAATTCTGCACTCTCAGCTCCAAACTCTGAATCGTGCAGCATGGCCAATCAACTAATTTCACCAGTCACCTCCCTCAGTAAACCTGTGATGGATGTCATTTTGGGGGCTAGAAGGCCTAGTACTAGAAAATCTTATGCTGATAAATGGAAGAGATTCTGTGCCTGGAACCAAGCATAAGGAATAAGCACAGCAATGCCCAATATTCCTCAGATTCTGCAATATTTAACTGAGATGCTTCACAAGGGCCTATCTTTTTCTTCTATAAAAATCCATGCCTCTGCCATCTCTGCTTATTACAACACAGAGTCTCCTCTCTTTTCTCATCCCCTGCTAAAGCAGTACCTCAGAGGGGCCAAACATTTGAGACCTCTCAGGAGAGCTCCAACTCATGAATGGTACCTCAATTCTGTGATGAAAAAACTCACCCTACCTACATTTGAACCAGCTGCCACTGCAGACATAAAATTTCTTTCTTGGAAGACAGCCTTTCTTTCAGCAGTCACTTCAGCTAGAAGGATTTCAGAACTACAGGCTCTCATGGCAGTGGAGCCTTTCATTATCTTTTATCCGGACTGGGTGGCCCTCAGGACCATTCCTTCTTTTATGCCTAAGGTGGTATCCAGTGTGGCTGTTAACCAGACCATTCATCTGCCAACTTTTTCCCAAATCCGTAGAAAAAGGGGGAGCGAATTCTGCATTCACTGGATGTACACAGACAATTAAGATTCTACTTAAACAGGACAAAATCTCAAAGAAAGTCTGAGCAAGTACTGGTGGCATTTGCTGCAGGGGCAGAGGGGAAGGCTATCTCAAAGTAGACTATTTCAAAAGGATAAGCCATTGTATTCGTTTCTGCTACATGCACCATGGTAAACCTGTCCCCAAGGGGATCAGATCCCATTCCACCAGGGCTGCATCTACTTCTGCAACTTTCCTCAGAGGAGTTCCTACCAGAGACTTTCTAGAAGCTTCTACTTGGAGCTCAGTTCTTATGTTCACAGAACATTACCATTTACCTTGCTTTTTGTAAATCCAGGGCAGGCTTTGCCACTGCTGTCCTGCAGGGCCTTATAGCTGTAGAATTCCATCCTCCCATTCATAGCTTTGGGATTCTACCCAAATGTAATGACTGCAACAGTGAAACACGAAGAACATAGTACAGTTGTGTACACTTACCATAAATGTAGATGTTCGAGTGTATTCACTGTTGCAGTCTGCTACCCACCTGCCAGCCCCCTTTCTTCTCTGTTATTATACCTCTTCTTTCCTTCACTATGCTCAAAAGCCTTTTTGGTGTATTTGCTTTTAGTTGGAGGTAAACATTTTGTGTTCTAAATTTCATGCATCTATATATTTATATATTTTTGCTCCCCATTTGTGGGGCACCTGACATTTTGGGAAAGAAAAATTGATTAAAATGGTGTTGGCTGCATGTTTTATACCCCTGATGACCTGATGTCATGGAAGAGGAGACAGCAACCGACGCAGGACCCAAGACTTTGTTATTCAGGCCAATTGAGGGCAACCTGCCAGCAGATTACCCAAATGTAATGAATGCAACAGTGAATACACTCGAACATCTACATTTATGGTAAGTGTACACAACTGTACTTTTCAAGGGTCCTTTCTCCAAGAAGCCTTATCGGCGCTCCTGAACAGTTACCCAGCTGCCCATCTGTGGAGACATATGGGAGGGTGTTTGTCTCTGCACTTAGAGGCCTGAACATCCATCACTCAAGATATCTGGATGCATAGGATTATAAATAGAGGTTATTTCATTCCCTTTTTTAACCTCCCTCTTTCAGCAAAGAAACCCCTCATTGTCCCATCCTGTCAAATGAAGGCAACTGCTGTACAAATAAAAATGCTGTTATACAGGTGAGTCATCCAGGAGATCCCACCAGACCAAAATGGATCCTAGAATTTACTTGAGGTTCTTATAGGTGCCAAAGAGGAACGATGATTGCAGGCCAGTTTTGGACCTCAATCATTTCAATCAATATGTCAAGCACACCAAGTTCTGAATGATCATGGTACAGTCCATCTACCCTCTGTTGCGGAAGGATGTTTGGGTGTGCCTTATAGACCTTTAGGATGTGTACTACCTCATTATGATGGACAGGCAATCCAGAAAGTTTCTCTGCTTCTGGCTGGGAGCCAGTCATTTTTTTTTTCAGTTCAGAACCCTCCCTTTGGTCTCACCTTATTCCCCTGGGTCCACACTTAATATATGACAGTGATCTCAGCTTACCTCAGACCGCAAGGGTTCCTGGTGTTCCCATATCTAGATGACCACCTCTTTACAGCTCATACCACCTCCCCTCTCATTCGGGCCAGAGACCATCTGCTCCGCCTTTGCTACCAGTTAGGGATCACAATATATCTGGTCAAATCTCAAGTTTCGAATTTTTTGGTGTCCTTCTGGATATGACAACCAGAATAGCAAAATTTCCAGACCACAGATTGTCCACCCTGCAAAACCAGACACTATAGGTTC